>NC_089446.1:3658750-3974375 GCF_026210795.1 Rhizophagus irregularis | reverse complement strand
TGTGAAATAAGTTTAACGGATGACAATCTTTAAAAAGTAAGATTGTTAAAATAATAAAATAAAAAAATTAAAAAGGGATCAAAGTGGAAAAGTTCATTAAGGATGAATGATTTTTACGATGCTGATCATATTAATATTATTGCTGTATATTATTATTCCCGTGATAAATTCTATCAACATATAGTAGTTTATTCTAAAGAAGGATATAATTACTCCTAATAAGTAATTACCCCATGTAGATTTTTTCGCTCCCCTGGTCAATATGTAAAATTATGCATGATAATGTAAACTCATCCAATAGACTTATTGTAAACTTTATATTGTCGGCAAATTTAATTATATGAAATTCCGATAAATCCGACTGGATAGTATATTTTTAGTATTAGAAAATTTTAAACTTATAATTTCAGGATTCAATTTTTTAATCTCGCAAATTTCCACATCACATTCGAAGAATCATGATTGTTAAAAATATTTTATTCAATTGATCTTAAATAATTATTAAGGATTCACTGAAAGACACGAAAGACATGTGTATTATTATAAAGAAATTATTAGAAACTTCAATCATAGTTCAAATGGAAGTAACCCCTATTTTACCTGTAAAGCAAGAATGAATCTCAAGAAAAAAATACGGGAAATCAATGGTTACACCAAACTCGTGATAACTAGTCTTCTTACACAATTCACAGGAGTATTGCTTTTATTGAGGAGTATTGCTTTTATGACTCTCCCTGTGAGAAATCTATAACGCTTTAAGATTCATGAATGAACGTTTTAGTGTAAAAGTAGATTATAAATTATAAATTATAAATTAGCATTATAATGGATACTACTACTTGTAATATTTTTTACCACTTAGAATCGGCTATGAAACATAAGAACTATGAGATTTCTATTTACTGGAATGTATATTTTATATATATAATTACTATAAAATTTGTTACTTGCCAAACGATTCGATGTGATAAGATTGAATAAAAACATTATCAAATGATCGTGATAATCTAGGGATGCTCGTGTAGCTAAATTTAAAATTTAAAATAGGCACTACATATGGGGATCTTACCGACGCCAACAAAAATACAATATGTAATCCATGTAACCACAACATCAGCCAGTTAAACCCTAACATATGTCAAACGTTTGATATTCCTATCCTGACGCTCACAAGCGTTGGCGTCTATTCTGTATCTACCGAAAAAAACAAGATTTTATAAATATTTTCTGACAAAGGAGATTTGGTAAGAGATTTTTTTTTTAAAAAAAAATAAATAAATGATTTTCGAGTTTTAATAATCTGTTATTAATACAAATAATAAATAAATTGAGCTCATCACTGAAATTTAAGTGAATGTCATACTACGCCTTAACTTATCAGGCTATCATCATGCACAGTGTTAAATTAATTTATGTTTCACCAATAAAAAATGTAGCGAACAACTTTCAAATTAATTAATCGTACATGTTAGAAATTTATATCAATAAAATGATACGAATAATTTTAAGATTTTTATTGAAAAAGAAAGTTTAAAGTAGGGAGTCTATTGTGTTGATACAGAAATTAATTGGTCGTCTGTTGGTAATAAAGTGCCATATGAAAGTATTATTGGATTGTCATTTGAGAAATTAGTGTAAAGATATTTTCGTTCATAAATAAAGTATGATATTCCATATCCAATTCCTCCAATATTTACAGCTAAAACAAAAAATTTCATAAAATTTGAGTATATGCAGTATAATTATAAATATGTATATAAAATAAGTTATATAAGGTACTTACCAATTATCAATAGAATGTTCAAAGATAAATCATTTATTCCAATTGATTTCATAATATTATAAAATAAGATCAAAGACTAAAAAATAAATAAATATATAATTAAAATAATTTAATATATTTCAATATTAAATGCTATGCGAATAATAAATTTACTCACCCATTGAAAAAGAAAAGGGATAATACAAAATATATAAGCCCTAATAACATTAGGATTCATATAATCGCAGGTTTTCAATCTTTTTATTAAAAGTTCTCGTGAAATAACTTTATGTAAATTTTTTTTTAATTCAGATAGATAAAAAATTGCGCTTATAATAACAATGAATATTATAATAGCATTGAAATGATATTCGAATATTACATGTTTGGGAGGTATATGACTATGATTTTAAAAGAAAGTTAGATCAATATATAGCATATATAACGCAGGAAAATTTATCAATCGTGAAAAAAAAAGAAAATTCAAAAAAAAAAAATGATACGTACTTTAATTCCAATGGTTCATAACGATTTATTCTAAAGATGGAAGCAATCCAAGATAATAAAAACATTTCTTGCCACATATAATTATCATATCTTTCAGTTTTATCATTATTATTATCAATTTTATTTTTCATTTTCGATAAAGTTGTTAATTCTAAGAATCCAATTAATAACAGATTTGCAGTTAAGAATGTTGGATAAAATTTCTCAAAGATTCTGCCAAATATTCCAGTTCGATAATTTTGAAAATTTGAATTATTTATAAAAAAATTTATAATTTGTATTATAGAATAAATCAAACCTAAAAATTAAAAAAAATGATAACATATTAAAACTTAGTCTCAGTAAAATAAATCACGTGCAGGGTAACTTACATGTAATTGCAAAGCAAGTTGGATATTTGATTTCAACACCTTTTAATCGACGTATAAAATATAATCGACTTAGAACATACGAACAACTTATAATGTTAATGGAAGTGAGAATCAAAGAGATTGTCGATTCTGCAGTAAACCTGTTACTGTTCTCAATAATTATAACAGTTTGAGATTGCATCTTTTAGTTTTTTTAAAAAAATAATATTTATAATGAAAAAATTATTAACGCTTTACGACCAGATTGTATAGTTTAAAAGATAATATTTATTAAGGAAGGAATTTATTACAAACGACCAGATTGTAAATGAGTGAAATTTATATCAGTTCTCAGAGAGACAATATTCAAATTTGATCTTAAAAGTAATTGTATCTATGTAGTTATTGTTGTATATATATGTAAAAACAAATAACCCGTAAAGTTTGAAATTGACTTAATGTTCTAACCTAATAAATAAAAAAAGAACACAGTAGAAGTCCATTTAGAAGTTATATTTTTAACAATAAATTTAAAAATCACATCCGCATGCAATGCGAAAAGAATTAACCGTAATGATTTCGTATTTAGTAATCAAAATAAAGTACAAAAAAAAAAAACTCTTAAACAAAATTAACTTTATTCTTGTCTCCCGAGCGTTTTCAAATTAATTACACGTGACACGACATATTATTTATTAACCCAAAGGGTTTATGAGGATGACAGCTTCGGGCGTTCGGATTTTGTCCTGCATAAGGTTTCACCTCGTATCACGTGTATGTAATAATTTATGCATATCTGATATTAAATAAAATTTTACTAGTACCCCGAAAAATCTTTTAATATTTTCTTGTAAATAAATACGTAATTATAACGATCTGCAAACTTATACATTAGTACCATAAACAAACTTTCTAGAAACAAACCTAGCCGTACCAATTAAAAAAAAAGAGAGAGAATCTGAATTTGTTAAACGTAGAATTAATTGGACCGGTTTAATTTGAAGAAATTCTATGAATCAACTTGTTAATTATATAACACGAAATCAAAATATGTTGAAATCATTTGCTTATTCGGTTTCTAACCGATATTATTGAGCGAACCGATCAGATTTAGTCTGAAATGATTGGTTTCAGTGATGCATTTTGACAATTCTTAGATAAAAACTTGTACTTGTTGAAGGAGAAATCAATGAGCAATGTGTTTCTTACACTAAATATGATATGGTCCACTAAGGTTTTCAATTAAATCTTCGACGATTATTGATGGGCAGCCGGTTAAATATCAGTTGACAGATGGACCTAAAAAATACTTTGTTCGTGAGTAGTTACTAATAATCCCTCCAGATTCTATGCTACCTAGTTCGTATAGTTTTGACATTGAAAAGATTTAATTGAAGGATAAATTAGAATCAAAATAGTTAAGTTGTTTAGATAATCCACGCACGAACAAGACATCAACTATTATATTTCTTAAAATTTTACCTTTCGTAAATTACTTTCTAACGTTAAAAATGTTAATTTATCTCTCTTAAGCATTTATTCATCCTCTATTGACTCAAGAATATTGGATGTCTCACAGAAGGGAACCATTCAAAGTCCCGACGATCAATAACACAACCCGACTTTGACAATACCATAATAATTATTCCCGATACTCATTGTCCCAACGTTATTTCGCAAAAATGTTTCATTTTCTTTTTTCTTTTTTTCTTTTTTTCTTTTGTTCTTATTACACAATTATATGACATAATGACATATAATATGGCCATACATTGTTTACGATTATTATGTGCCACCTTCATTTATTATTTGTTTACATCTGCCGTAGCACCTTGTTTTATTTATTCTGTTTTTTATTCCTCAATTCCTTAATTATTTTCTTAGATTTAAAGTTCTAGTTCAACATTTTAGCATAATTATTTTCTTAGATTTTAAAGTTCTAGTTCAACATTTTAGTAAACGGTAAGTTTTATGTTTCAGTCATTTTTATTGACCAATCTTTTTTTTCATTTTTTCGGGGTTTCACCTTTTTGAACGGGTCAGGTTTGATACTTTGGTAATCGTGTATTTTGTCGCTAGTATTAATAAATTAAATAAAATTTTATTTTCAGTTATTCTTTTGAAAAAATTAGCCAATCAAAAATTCTGTAAAATCACATGATTGATGTAACGGTAATATTTTCAGATAATGTGTCGGAGTGTCGGATTATGATTTGAATGTCAGGTTTATCATTTATGTTGTAACAGGATTTGAAATGGACTAAATAGTCATAAAATCTCGCATACTCCTAAGATTTCTTTTCAATGGAAGTTGATTGAAATGCGATGAGCTTGTGTCAGTGCATCACGTTGATTTTGTTTATGATTAACTGCGCGTTCGTGTTACGAGGATTTAACTTCGTAAATTCTTGTAAACATTTATGTTAAATAAACAAAGAAAAAAATTTTTTCATTGATACAATGATTTACGTTAGTCCAATTTTGGTTATTTTTATAATAATCGACCATAATCGACCCTTTCAATTTTTTCCCACTCTCGTTAAAAAAAAATGATTGATTCGAGTTTCTTAGTTAGTGGCTTTTTATTTGGAGTTCTAGGATGGTTTACTTATAAAGTATATATTTGGCCGTATTATATTTCTCCTTTAAGAAAAATTCCTGGTCCACCATCCGAAAGTTTCATTTTTGGAAATTTTATTAAATTATTCGCAGAAGAGGTTAATATTTAACTTTTTTAAAACGTATTTCTTAATGAAAAATAATTATCATTTATTATTATTATTTTTTTTTTTTGTTCGATAGTCTGGTGAACCACAAATCCGATGGGTGAAAAAGTATGGAAGTATATTAAAATATTATGGGGTATTAAATAAACCCATTATTCTAGTAACAGATACTAAAGCTATACAAGATATTGCTTTAAATCAAACCTATGACTATCCTAAACCTTCTTTATTGGATGCTCTCATGAGAATCCTTGGCAAAGGAATTGGATTTTCAGAAGGAGAAACTCATAAGAGACAAAGAAAAATGATGACTCCAGCGTTCTCCCATAATAATATTAAAGTATTTTATCCTAAATATAATAATTATTATAAAATAAATGATTAAAAATTGATTTATACATATATATTTTAGGAAATGGTACCAACTTTTATTCGCGTAGCTTCAACGTTAAAAGATTTAATTGAAGATAAAGTAAATAAAGGAGAATCAAGAATTATTATTTCACCTTATTTGTCAAAAGCAACTCTAGATATTATTGGCTTAGTTGGTAATAATAAAAAAAAAACTGTTAATTTTTCATATTACGTGTTTATAATCTTAGAATTTTTTTCTTCTTTAGGTTTTAATTATGAATTTAACTCTCTAACGTCTAAGAATGAATTAGCTGAAGCTTATGATACTATTTGGAATTTCAATTCAACACCTTTAGCCATTACCATTACTCTCTTATCAACCGTTATTCCATTTATTAGACAAATTCCAATATCTACTAATATAAGATTTAATAATGCTATTAAAGTTGTTGAACGCATATCAATGAAATTGTATGAAGAGAGACGTCAAGAAGTTAAAGATAATAAATTGGTTGGAAAAGATCTACTCTCTTTATTAATCATGATCAATCAAGATTTACCAATTGAAGATAAAATGACTGATGAAGAATTAAAATTTCAGGTAATAAACATATAAATTCTTTTCTAGTAATATAATTAATTCATTTTTTTATGCATATTTTTTTTTTTAGATTATGACATTTTTAGCGGCAGGACATGAAACTACAAGTGTTGCAATTAGTTGGGCTTTATACTTACTTGCACAACATCCCGACGAACAAAATTTATTACGTGAAGAATTAGTTAAAGCTTTTCCTGATAAATTAAATTTTAATCCTACATTTGATGTAATT
This sequence comes from Rhizophagus irregularis, assembly GCF_026210795.1. Taxonomy (NCBI): domain Eukaryota; kingdom Fungi; phylum Glomeromycota; class Glomeromycetes; order Glomerales; family Glomeraceae; genus Rhizophagus; species Rhizophagus irregularis. The sequence continues at coordinate 3,967,843 of NC_089446.1, read as the reverse complement.
AATTCTTTGGAATATTTAAATAGTATAGCTAAAGAAACTTTAAGATTGATTCCGCCAGGTATGTTTACTTGAGAATTTTTTCAAAATAATAATTTTATTAATGTAAATCTTTTATTATTTTAGCTACAAATATTTTCAGAACTAATTTAAAAGATACGGAGTTTGGTGATTATTTCATTCCGAAGGTATGTTTACATAATTTGAAAAAAAAAAGATAATAAATTACTGTTTACCGAGATTTAATAATAAAAAAATTTTTTTTTTTCCTATTAGGGTACAATAGTCGTAATTCCAATTGTGGCACTTAATAGATTACCATCAATTTGGGGACCAACGGCCGATGATTTTGATCCAAAAAGATGGTTAAATTCTTCCTTAATTAAAAATGTAACAAATTTTAACTATTTACCTTTTCATACTGGACCAAGATCTTGTATAGGCAATAAATTGGCTATGACTGAATTTAAAATATTGCTGAGTATGTTAATTAGGAATTTCGTCTTTCAGCCAGTTGAAGGATTGCATATAAAGAGAAAAAATGATATAGTTAATAAACCTCATCCCCATCTGGAATTAGTTATTTCTAAAGTTGAAGCTTAATAATGCTCAACATTTATTATTTATTGTTTTAATATTGTAATTTTAAAATTTTAAAAATTTTAAATTCTTTTTATTCGAAATCCCATAATTCTTTTAAAGAATGCCAGGAAATAAAATTTTTACGTTAATAAAATAATTCATATTGTTCTTTTTATCATAATTTTAAAACTTAGAACAGAAATCGACTTTATTGTTCGGACAATTGTTTTATAATATAGACAAGACTCTTAAAGTAATATCCTCTGGATATACAAATACTACAAAAGTATTGTTTATCATCCAATTATTCTATTAGCTAGATAGGCACGTCCTGCTTATCAGACCACTCAGATGATAATGAAAAAGAAATTTAATCTATTAAAGAGTTCGTATTTTTTTCACTAAAAGTGTCATACGTAAATACTGTCAGGTGTGGAATTGTATATTCGTTATATTCGTTACAAGATGTATTGTCAATAAGATATTGCATGATAAGTTTCTTGTGAACCTGTGAACCATTACTAAAATTTTGTAAAGTATGATTAAATGATTCAAAAGTACTATCGATGTTAATACGTAAAGGAACTGTACGGTAAATTGTTGAATTTCATTATTATTTCGATCAAAATAAAAGTTTACTTGTAATTTTGTAATTTGAATCGAATGTTTTGCTTCTAAATAATTAATTTCTTTAATTATCCGTTACTGATTCACCTCTAATTAATTTAGTTTTTTAAATCTTTGAATCTTGACCGAAACTTAAATTATTAATATTATTAACAAAACAAAATATTTCATATTGTAAATTATCTATTTCGTTTATAAAATAGGTTGCCGATTAACCGACGAATCTGATTCAACTTCTAAGATTGGTACAACTCTTTTATTGTTGGTGAAGAAGCTCCGTTAAAATATCAATTGATAATTCCTGATATGATGTCATTTCCATACTTATACGCCGGTAACAATGGACTACCGTCATAAAAGGAATATTGTATACTGAAATAGCATTGTGAAATAGAGGCAATCCCATAATAAGTGTACAATTACTTGGATATCGATCTACGGTAAAACAATATTTATAAATGGTATTATATTTGTTATATAACAAGGTGAGTGGTACAGATGACTACATAAATATAAATATTGGTACTTTTTACAGATAAACTGTGAACCGAGTTTACAGTATCACGTGATCTTGAACTGATTTTATAGTTTCGTTCCTCTATTCAGGGTGGCCATCACAATAGTAGTATATCGTATTCTTCATGTTTTTGTTTTTGTTCGAAGATTCAAACCTGTACAAATAATTTCATACGTTAATGTTAGTACAATATCCATGATGACGAAAATGGATTCGAACGATTTATATATGGATCTTGATCTTAGAAATAAATATTTTATTCTTATGATATATTCAGACAAGGGAAATTATATTATTATATTCGGCATAATATTATCAATCGGGAAAAACTTACCCCATCATAATTACCATTTCTACATCCTATATTATAATATGTAGCAAAACAATTGTTTGTATACTCCAGACCTGAACGATACTTAATCACGAGGAACATATATTTGCAATATATTGTTTCTGAAAATTGTATTGCTAGCGATAAAGGAAATTTTTTGATGATTAACTTTACACTTGCATGAGTTCGTCAAAAAGAGGTTAAATTACATTTGCCTGGCGTTATATGCTTTATCGACTAGTGATTTACTTAAGACCTGTCTTTCTAGGTTTGGTCAAGCGAATAAAACATTATAAATAGGAAAGTTTTGGTCGTAAGGTGAGTTAGCATTAACGTTGCCCACACTATATTTTAGGGAACGTAAAAATGAGCAATACTTACTATCAATTCCAAGACTCCTTCCACCAATGATACGTGCCCAATACTAACGATTATAATACGTCTAACTGATCTAAGACTATTAATTCCAATATCCCTAAGATTGATGTTTAAGACTGACATTTCAAACGCGCCTAAGATTAACATTTCCAAAACCGCTGATGATTTTGATGAATTAGATGACTTATCAACACCTGATCCTAATTCGTCAATTCTACGTATTAGTGATGTAAACTTTTGGGCTACATATTCCAGGTATGAAAGAAAACGGTAAAGTAAGTAATTAAACTTGTTTGCTTTGATGTACTGTATATGCATTAAATCAGCAGATATAAGCCCACCCTAGAGATAACAGCTATTACATTTAGAGAGGCGATTACTGGACACCGCTTTTGAGAGAAAAAAATTAGAATGGGACGAGGAACATGATGAAAATACCTATATGAATCTGATCAATAGCAAAATATGTTAGATCATTTGTGAAACACTCTTCTCATAAGTCGGAAAAATTTTTTTTTGAAAAAATATTACCTGATTAGCATTACAATGATTACGTAAGTATTTAAATTTTTAAGTTTACTTAATAAGAACAAATTCTCGAAGGTGCTCTGGAATAACTACATCAGCCGTAGGCTTCAAGAGATAAAATTGAAAAAAAAAAAATATTTTTTATTTTTTTTCTGACTTTGAGCAGGCAGGCCTTAAAAAATGTTGCTGAGACAACAATATATAAATAAAAACATATATAAAGCTTGTGAATCTTCATTCGCATTGTTCATGAACGATAGTAAGACAACACACATAAATTCCACAAAAATGATTCAGTTCGCACTTATTTTATTTATATACTAAGTATACTAAGGTTAACAAATATTAGCATAAGCTTGACTTTCAAAATATACAAAAAAAAATATTTTAAGCACTCCCTCTACTAAATATTATAAATTCCTAATAATTGAAAAGGTAATCCGCAACCAATTTGTACTGAATTAGATCCAGTTAATCTATTGAAAAGAACAATTGCACCATTTTTATCTCCTGACATATAGGCTGTGTTGTCAGTTAACTGAACATATCATTACTAGCCATTTAAGATAGAAAAGTAAATATATCAACCAAAAACCACGTCTTCGTTCAAAAACATCAAACATATTGGCCCTGCGAAATTCCACGACATATACTCATCCAACTTGCCGTCATTACTATACCTTTCAAATAATCATACAATAGCATCGTCCAGTGGTTGCATACTATTGAATGCAATAACCGAATTTGATTGTGGCGGGTGTACCTTCGGAAATGTGATAGGAATATAGTTGGGAGTTCTTCTAATTAAAATAGACTAGACTCGTGCTTAAAATAAAACAATTAGTTAAATATAAATGTGATAAATTAAATAAAAAAAATCAATTAAATAATAAATAGTTACGTTCAGCCAGCCCGAACTCATCTGACAATTCTTCATGAATACGTTCATCATGAAGAGTTGGTGTATGTGTAGGAAATCTTTCTGGGGATTCTTTCCAATAGTCTTTTTAAATTTTCATACCCCGATTTAAGTGAGTTCTCAGGTTGAAATTTTGATGTATAATATGTAATAGTGGATATCAAAGCTGATCCATGAAATAACTACAGAAACTAACGTCCCGTACACTTTTTTAGCTTATCCATCACCCAAAAAAATATCAATAAGGAAAATCACAGACGAATATTAGGAAATGTGGTATAAATATGGCATTATGTATGAAAATATATGTATATATAAAAATATAAAAATGAATGTAAAAAAATAAAAAAAATAAATATATTAAACTAAAAATATATAAAAATAAAAAAATTATTAAAAAAACTTGAATTTAATGTCGACGATGTTGACGAATCTGAGATATTTTGGCTGACAAGACTTGATCATTAATAATAGTTATAAAAATTTCATCATTTAGAATTATATTATGCCATAAAGTAAGTTATTTTTTTGTTTCTTCAGAAAACTCTGATGGAAAATCTTTTTTATAGTTTTCCCTATAAGAAATATTTGTGAGCATCGGCTTTTTTATTGATTTGAAAAAGAATGAAAAGAATACGATTATACATTATCCATTTATATTCGAAATACGTTAGTATTACTAAGGAGTATGGTTAGCCAAATTGGACTAAGTAAAATTCCCAAAAGAAATAAACGCCAATAATAAAATAACCAAAAGGGGCAAACCAACAAAGAAATATATAGTAGCCAATTTTGTAAGTATGACCAAATAGACCGATATCGAAAGCGGATCTAATGATGAAACATAATAATTTCGGTTGCAATAATAACATTAGCTTACTATTGTTCCACAATTACTAGTTCCTTAAATAAATTTGATGAATGAAAAAATCTGTAGCGGATATAAATTTATTTAAGTCTTTCCTTATTTTCGCAATAATAAATGAAAATTATGAATGAAACTTGAAAAGACTAAAAGGAGGAGAGATTGTTGTTTCCATCAAAAATATTATTAAAATTCATAGTGGCCTCGTGGGGTGCTCTCCATCTCCGAACTTAGCATACGATAGTGAACGAAATCATCTGGAATGTAGACAGTCAATGCAACTTTTATAATCATCCTGTAATAGTGATCTCTTCGTCGCATTTTTTATAATACAAATTCAAGAGTACGTCTAGTGATGCCGAAACCAAATGTTAAAATTGTTTTAACATTTATTATTTTAGTTTTAACTAACTGTTACAATTGTTAAAAGCTACAATAAAGTATAAATGACCTATGTTTAACTAAAGTTACAATAAATTTTAAATATACTAATTAATAATCTTTGGACTATATTATTAATACGTTTGTAAAAATTAAAATCGAATAATCATATAGATGAGAAATTAAACATAAAATTTATTCTTAATTTTATAATTATATTAATAAAATGAAACAAATCGTAACTATTTATTGCTAACTTGGCCAAGTTATTTTAAAAAACTTGTAGTCACCTGATCACCAACGTTGAGGTGCAGCAACATTGATCAGGGGGAAGGGGAGAGAGCGAGGGAATAAGGGAAAGGGAAAGGGGAAAAGGGAAGCGAGAAAAGGAGATCAGAAAAGGAAAGGAAGGAAAAGAGAAAGGGGAAAGTGAAAGAGAATAAGGGAAAGGAAAAGAAGGGGAAAGTGAAAGAGAATAAGGGAAAGGAAAGGAAGGGGAAAGTGAAAGAGTGAGGGGAAAGAGAGAGGAAATAGTGGTATAGAAATGGAACAGAATATTGTCTTACCTGCAACAGTTCAGGCAATAAATTTAAATTCGCAATTGTGGTATAGCAACTACGCTGCCGATCATGATGAGTCAGATCAAATCTGTGCGACAATCGGTTTTCATATACTGTATATACAGTATATCCTGCAAAAAAAATATCAATTTCTTTTTCGAACCACTTGTGAAACTAATTTTTTCAACCGATAGAATTCTTAATATTGTCCACAGTCTTACTAAAGAAACTAATGCATTAAATGAAATGAACTGGTTCGTTTGTTTGAATATCTCACCAACAAGGAAAAATTTCTTATGTCCTACCCAAAATAATGCTAAGCTTTTATACTTAAGGGCAATATCGAAGAAGGCTGTCATATTTGTCAATAATGCTGAATACTTACTTAATCTTGTGCTTTTCTTTTCTGCTTCTTATCGTCAAACCCACCCAAAAATCACATTCACGTTATCGTAGATAGATTCATGTTATCGTAGAGCAACCTGGTGCTACTGGTAAGTGAGTCGTAATAGATTTAGTTAATGTGTCTTAATTTTCATTAGCCGCTGTCTCATTGTCATCGGCATTGTAATATATTTATTAATGCCAAATCTTAATTTACATATTACTATCTTAGCACTTGGAAAGGAAGGCTGCAGAAGATTGTAAGAACGTGTAATATAAAACTTTATTATTCATTTCTCCAGTACTCACCCTTGTAATATTTGATAGCCAATATAATACCATATTCCGTTGTCAGAAGATAGAGAGTCAATGGAGTGATTGCTCCAGAACAAAGAACTAATGTCTATTATGCAGGAAACTAACGCGAATTTTGTGGAGAGAATCTCTTGAAAGATGAACACGTAGCTCTACATGGTCCACGTGCATCTGAAAAGACTACCAGAGTATATCGAACCATGCAGCAGTTGAAAGAACATAATTGTCATTGCTTCTAGTAAATATTTTTTTCTCTCGAGAAATCACGATCTGCAGAATCATATGCTAACCGTTTGTTTTCTTCCATTCTTTCTATAGCATCACGTTGCAAAATGTCGATATTCTCACTGACACGGATCGTTTCTGGATTGCTATAGGAAGAAGTTTTCAAATAAGCAATGACATTTTCTTTAACTGTTAATACTGCAAGAGAGTTTTCCAACTTTTATTTATATGACTGATATGAATAATATATTTACTTATGACAACCTATATATAAAATGATTTTAGTAGAGTACAATTACTCAGATCTTAGTGATTTAACAAAGTTAAAACTATTTCAATTATAATTCTGTTTCAAGGTGAAGGTAAACAATACGATGAGCATCCTTTCAGCCTTTAAGTCAATTTTAACAAGTCGAAATTATTTTGATGAAAATCAATAATAATTGAGTATTGATTTTATTTTTAATATAATCGGAAAAATAAAAAATTTTACCGGATATTTTAAAAATATCCGCCCTGCTTTTGTAATTTGTAAAACAGTTTTGGGAAGCATTATATATCAATCATAAGAATGAGACGAAAACAATACAACTAAATGAAATTATTTTAATTTAACTCCTTTATGATTTCGTCCGTATCCACTATGAAATAGGATATATTAATTGGCTAACAAATTATGGCTACCTTTCAAACAGAAACAAAATTCGTTGTTATATTTTATATATAAGTGGCATTTTCTTTAAAATTTCAACATCTTTCCATAAAACATTAATGTATAAACTTTCTATGAAAGAAAATTAGAATAATATTTTTTTTAGAACAATAACGACATATAATTGCTATATAAAAAATATCATGAATTTTCAGTCCCAATTTCAGACCCGAAATTAGATGCTTCCAATCCTTGATTCATAATCACGGTAGTATCTTCAGACCCGAAATTAGATGCTTCTAATCCTTGATTCGTAATCACGGTAATATCTTCGGACCCAAAATTAGATGCTTCTAATCCTTGATTTGCAGTTTCAGTAAAATCTTCAGCGGAACCAATATTATTTACTTCAATTCCATGATTAGAATCTGATCTCAAATTTTCGAAATTAGCTTGATGTTCTAATAATTCAATCTGTTCTTGATGTTTTGTTTTTATTTTTCCGATTCTATTAATAGTATTTTTATGGGTTTGTTCAATAATCTTATAATCATCATCTGATATAATAATATCTAAATCATCATTAAATAATTCATTGTCAGTTTTTAAATTATTTGATATTAAAATTCCTATCATATAACCTCTAAAAAGCTTCAATTTTTCTTTTTTATCATGCTTTAATTCAAAATTATTTTTCCAATTCTTTTTTATACTTTTAGCCTTAATTTTTAAATAATGTAATAAAGGATAATATTGATTATTACATTTTTCAAAAGCTTTTAAATAACCATCATAAATAATTTGTTTCAGTTCATAAATTCGAGTATTATTTCTAAAAAATAATATATTATTAGAATAATGAAGCAAAATTTTTAATTTTGCAAAAACACTTAATGCCCATTTTGTATGTTCACCAGAAAATGAATTTTCTTTTGAAATTATAAATTTAACAAATTCACAAAATTTTCCAAATAATTCTAATTGTATTAATAAAATATCTGATATCATTAATCTCATTTTCTTTGAAATTATATTCGATCCACATAACCCATTTAATTCCATTGCTAGATCAGCTTCAATCAAACTTTTAAGCACTTTTTTCTGATCTGCATCTTGTATAGGGTCAAATAAAAATTGTCGTAATTTTTCAAGCCTTTTCGAAAATGGAATACAAGATAATAATCCAATCATAGACATCCTTTCAATCTGATGATCATCGATATCATCTAGTTGAACGGAATTATACGTTAAATATTGTTTTGTCCTATTGGTGGTTTTACATAAAGTAATTTGATCATAATCACTATTATTACTGATAGTTGATAAAATAATATGTTGATCTCCCGGATAAAGTTTTTGTAAAGATTTTGATAATTTTCGTAATTTATTCATTCTATATGATTCTTCTGATGCAAAACAATTCATATCTCCTGGTAATAAATGAGTATTAATACACTCCAAATCTAACGTTCTTTTAAGATTTTGAAACTTTTTTTCTTCGGATTTTTCATATTTCATATCTTCGCTTATTATCAACTTCTTCGTACTTTTTATATAACGTTTAACTCTTTCATATGATGCTATAGGTTTGCTATTAATCATCTCTATTGGTATAAATAATTCTTTGATTTTTTGATCACTAACATTCATTCCGATTACAAAAAATTTGATATTATAATATTTAACAGTTTGATAAAACTGGGTAGGATCAAGATAATTTATGATTTGATTTATATATTTGTTCCCATTTAATTCATCATTAAGTATGACTATAGATTTCCCTAAATAATCTTTAATTATACTAGATTCAAATAAATCAAAATGTCCTTCTCTTTTAATATTCCAAATAGACATTGATAATCCAAATTTTCGACATAACTCATCCCAATAAATGGTATCTTTTTTAGTGGTTTTAGCATTTGCTACAAGTAAAACGTCGGAATCGCTATTTGATTCATAACTTGGAAAAACTTCAATATATTTGTTTCGTATTTCAATATCAAATTCTCTATCAGGTAATTGTATGGAACCAATAAAAAGTGTAATAGATAGGTTTGCATCTATAACCGTTGAATGTTGATTTTTTAATGTTCTAACCAATTCACAAAACGTATCTTTTGATTGTTTAGCTTCTAATAATGAAATTTCTTGTTCAAAAATATCATTTAAACCTCGGTCAGTTTTGAATTTCAAACTATTTTCTGGTGACATTTTTTCAATTTTAACTTGAACTTTAATAACCCTTTTTAATTTTGATTCTGATCCAAAATCAATTCGACTAATATTATTTAATCTCCAAGTAATTCTTGTTATGTTTTTATATGGAATATCTTGAATTTTAGTATCAGGACAAATTTGAATCGGATATTGTATATTAAATTGTTTCGGTAATGTAAAATTTTTTATTTCCCGATTAATTCCAAACATTATGGCTTTTAAATTTATCTTTCCTGTTATATTTAATGGTCTATCCCTCGAAGCTTTACTTTGTTGATTTATTTGAAATTCCAAGCATAATTCATCGTCACTTTTAATTGGACTTAATATTTTTTTCACAGAATTTTCAATAGGTTTAGGTAATTTTAAGCTATTATCATTTGGTAAAGAAATTTCAGTTGAATTTAAAAGATTAATGGAGATTTCAACATCATGACTGATTGGAGTTGGCATACCACCAGTATTTTCAACTTCAATTTTACGTATAACTATTCGACCTCCAGGTTCATATATTCCACTATCATCTGCTGGAGTACAATCATAATTAACTAAAGTAAATTGATATATTCTATTATATTCGAGATTTCTATTATTATCTATCACTCGATATAATTGATCATCACATTTTTCTAAACAAGATTTATCAATTAAATAAAGAAGATGTGTATCTTCTTGTGCGACCTTAATATTAATTGATCCGGTGGAAATATTGTCTTTTCCATTTGTATACAAGTATATCCAACCGGATATGTCCAAAGTGAACCGTTCATTAATCTTAATCATCCAACCGTTCGTATATTGTAATTTTCCTTGAATTTCAACATCCCCAACTTTAACATCTTTTGATTTTGGTGTAGATATTGTAAATTTAAAATTTCCAGGTTGGATGTAATCATTTAATTGTTGATTATTCAAAGCTAACCGTCCTTCATTTAAATCAAATACCAAATCAAATTTTTTATAAGTATCTTCTCGTGATAATGGTAATAAATGGAATGGATATGATTGAATCGGCAATAATGTTTCAGGTGTTTCTATTGAACCTAAGTATAATTTAAAATTAAATGGGTCGAGTAAGGTTTCATCACTGATTTTAATTTTGGTCGTTTCTAATGAATAGTTTTCACTCATTAAAGATTCAATTTCTTTTATATGTAAGACATTATTTGGAATATTATTATCTACTGAAGTAACTATAAGACGACCAATATTTGAAGATTTACCAAATTCTACATTACTAATATTCTTAATTTTCCAATATAAACTATAAATTTCTTCTGTTGCAGAAGGATTTCTGTAACCCAAATATTCTCCCATCTCAATAGGATATTGAATGGTAATTTCTTGTATTGGAAAATTATCAAAATTTTGTATTGTATGATTAATTGATTTAATATTAGTATTGAATTTAATATGATCTTTAATACGTAAAGGAATAATATTATTAAATCCATTTTCATTATTTTTGATAGAAAATCTCAAATTTATGTTCTCTGATTCAAACGTTCCACAATAAGGAATTGACTTATTAATTCTAAAAAATGAATTATCAGGAATTATATTACTCGTTTGTGAAAGTGAAATGATAATATCTTGATTATTTGGTGAAGGCATTTCACCTTCATTAAATACTATGACTTTTTCAATAAATCCTTTACAATTTGGTTCAAAAATTTTTGTACCATGATCAATATAATGAATAATATGTTCAACCCGAAGTTTAAAAGGCGTAGAATATGTATTAATATTGTTATTAATTCTATTAATTGTTTGAAATTTCCAATCAATTTTGTTGCTTCTATCTTCAAATGTATTTGCTATCAAAGCAAATATATGAGATTCATTTTCGTCTGTGATAAGATTTACATCACATCTCATTGGAGAAGTTTTTTGTGTAATATAAATAAAAGCATCTTTATCAAAATTAAAATTATGATCTAACAGAATTAATGTACCATCCCCAAATTTGATTGAACCTTTGACAGAATAATGAATTTCTTTTGATAAAGTTAAATTAATCGATCCATTATCTTTACAATATGAGATGTTAGAACCAGCGAGATTAATACATTCATTTTTTGTTACATCAAGAAATAAATGTGGTATATTTTCTGCTAATGGTGGTTGAATCGTAAATTTACGAGTTTGAATGGATTTGAGAATATTAGGTCGATCGTCATTATCACCAATCTGTAAAGTTACGGTAAATTGTTGAATTCCGTTATAATCTTGATCAAGTGAAAGTTTACTTGTAATTTGAATAGATTGATATGCTTCTATATATCTAATTTCTTGGTTATCAATTTCAATACCAGTTGATTCCCCTCTAGTTAATTTGGTTCTGATTAATCGTTTAAATGTTGAATCTTGTCCGAAGCTTAAATAACTAATATTATTAACGAACCAAAATACTTCATATTGCAAACTACCAGGAGAACGTATGGATATTACTTCACTTATATTAATCGGTTGTTGAATAACAAAAGAAATTGATGAATGAGTTAAGATTGGTACGGGCCTTTCAATTTTTGTCATTGTTGCTTTAAATTTATTTAAATTTATAGGTACGGACAATGGTATTCCGTTTGTTACAATTTTTGGATCATTAATTTTTATCGTCATTCCTTGATCGCTTCCAATATTTTTTGAATCATAGTCTAGCAAATTTAATGGTGCATCAACCTTTGGATTATTTACAATCCAAGTATTATATTCATCAAGTTCAATTCTAATAGGAGTATGTTTTGGTGTTGGACATCCTGTATTAAAAATTTCCATACCAACATTAATAGAGCTTCCAGGTTCAAAGATTCCAGAATTATTTTGTATTACACATTCAACCGAATTGATTTCTAATTTACAAAATTTTTCATCTCTACGTTGCCATTTGCCATATTCATTTATAACACCAAATTCAAAACTACCATTTGTTCCCATATATCCTCCATTTAAAAATTCTGTAGGAGTATACCCATCACACCCATTATCTCCATCAATCCCTCCAGGATTTGTATGAGTGATAATTTCTTCAGGAATAATTAATATAGGTTCGGGAGGTTCAGGAGGTTCAGCTGGCTCGATTAATCTAAAATTATCATGATAATTAGCATTTACTGTACCATGTAGATAGATATCATCTTGTCTAAGATGATAGATGTCGGCTTCTCCAAATCCTCTATCATAATGATAAGTTTCTTCGGTACTATAATATTCGATAGGAGGTCCATTATATCTTGTTAATGCATTAGAATCACCAGAATCAATTGAAATTCTAGCATCATAATAACATGATTGCTCCCAGCTGTCTCCTGTGTTTCTTATTCTATACTTGGTTTCTTCAATTCCACGAAAATGGATAGTAGCATCAACAGTGTCCGGATCATATCTGGTTAAGGCATTGTTACTTGGATATTCATATACTGCAGGTATAGTTTCCGTCCAAGAATATGATTGACCACCCATCCCACCACTACCACCTTTTCCACCTATTCCATGATACCCAGGGTTACCACCAATACCTCCTGATACTTCAAACTCACCAATTAGCATAAGTAAATGAGCATCATATTCATTCACACTTATTTTAATATGACCACCATTACCACCATTACCACCTGAACTTCCTCGTCCTCCATCACCACCATCACCTCCTCGTTCACCATCTGTGCCAATTGTAGACATGGTTGCATCAATTCCGTTACTCCCATTATAACCATCTATTATAATAAATAATTATATTAAGTTTCGCAATAATAAAATTTGTAAGTATAAATAATAATTTAAACGTACCATAACCATTTGCACCATTTCCTCCATTTCCTCCGTTACCTCCAACAGACGTAAAATGAATTAATCCTTCTGTACCAAGATTATAATTACTATTAATGTATTCCACATGCCCATTTGAATAAGTTTCTGTGCCATAAATATTAATAAGACCGGGTTCATTTGAATACGGAACAGATGATAAGGTAACATCTATATTCCCACCATCTGAACCTATACCGGCTTGACCCGCATTTGCGCCATTTCCATATCCATCTGAAGCATCATGTCCGTGAGAACCCGACACATCAATTGTATCATCCATTTATAACGTATTGTAGGACTCCAAATAGTTTAAGTTAAAAAAAAAAAAATTCTTTTTTTTTTCATACAAGTTTAAAAAGTACAGTCCTCATTTATAAATATTACGATCTAAATGATAATATTCATTCAAAAAGATGTACATTTTTATTTACATTTCACAAAATCTACAAAATCTAAACCTAATTTATACAGTATAGAAGAAAAACAAAAAAAAAACAATGCAAATCTATTCATTATTATACGCAGTAGCACGCAGTACATCGCAGTAAACAAAATGTTGTAAGTTTTCCGGATATTAAAAATCCTTATTCGATTACTATTCCGCGTTATTCGAGTGATTTGACTGTAGCTATGGTGGCTGTCATCGGTCTAAACATTTCAAGTAACTCCAGTGATAATCAGTGATAATCTTTCAGCCTAACAATTTATTAGTCCTTCGCTTCGCTCCGGACTAAATACTATTCGTGTCGGTTTCACAAATGTCCCGTTGTCCGCCCGCTCACTGTGTGAGTCGATGGCCATCCATTCGTATTGGTTCTTCTGATATACGTTATTCTTTGTTTATGCATGATAAAAATAAAACCTATTTATTCGAAAAATAACGAAAATAAATGATAATTTTGTTTAAACTGAATTTTATAATGACGAAACATCCTTTTTTTTGATATTTCAATTAAATTTACCGTGTTTAATTAAGTTTAATTAAGATTTTGCTTTCGCTCCGGATTCCCAATGGTTACTGTTCCCTAGTAAATAAAACAATTAATTTAAATTAAAATTTAATAAAATATTTACAATAGTAAATTACTGGTTAACAAATTTAGTTAAAATGATTTCTTTACAGCTTTATATTATCAATTAATTTTTGTTCGTCAAAATAACTTAGTTAAAATGTTAAATTTTGTTATTTGAATTTATATTGTCAAATGTCCATAAAGGAAACAACACCTTCCTAAAGACGTCCTTACAACCCATAAACATTTATCTGAACAGTTACTCAATTTTTAAAAAAATATATTCATCATATTAATTGCTTAAAATTAAAATGCAATCGCATACTTTCATAACTTATTCTCACGGAAAAAAGCTCATCGTAGACATAATCGATATCAAACATCCTAGAGGTACATCAAAATCCAAGAAACGAAAACTTAAATCTATGAAACACCCTGATCTTCAGTTTAATAACGAAGAGGAAATTGTTGACGAAGGATGATCACCCATCCCTCACAATTTTGGATAAATATTAAAAACTTATCAGGTAGCCAACCGAGTTAAAGAAGCTTATAATCATCATCAGCAAAAATTAATTTCTAAAACTAACGCTGATTGATTTCGCCAAAAGGTAGCTAACAAATATGAAACTCTTTAATATAAAATTAGTCATACACCAATTCAATATATCACCGCTTCCATCATAAGAATTAGACTGTTTTTTCATTATATTTATCATAACTAAAAATCTTATAAGCGGGCCTTTATTTTGAAATTTTCACGTGTATTTATATAACTCCCCAATTTTTCACCCACACGTGACCTAATAATATTCATCACCGCCCACCGCGTTTTCACCTGTTTATATTTATCGGCTGAGCACTTATTTTTTCACACTCCCTTAAATGTCACCGGTCACGTGTGGTGAAATTTTAATTATAAAATTGGTAAATATACTCAAGATCAATAATCATGAGTCATCTCTTTTGCGGGAAAAAATACTCTGGACTAATAACTAAAATTTATATAAATAGCCTTTCCAAAAATTTTTAGTATATTCGTATCATTACCCTTCTCTCTTACTTTCACTTCATTTCCCTTATTTCTTTTATCACTCGTTCTTCTCTTATATCCTTTTTTTATTTATATATTTTATATAGTATTTCTTATATATATTTTTATAGTTAATATATCCTTCTGTTCCTTTTACACACTTCCCTCCCTACATCTCATTCATATCCATTCTTTCCTTATTATTTGGGTACTTTTGTTGGAGCAGCATGATGCTATGCATGGGCGGGAGCATAGCATGCTTACTTTGTAAGCCTGTGAGTACCAGCTTTTGCTGCAGTCTCACAGTAGGGCTGGTTGGGAATTTTTTGGAGCGGTATAGTACTATGCGAGGGTTGGAGCATAGGCGCTTACTTCAGTAAGCTCGTGGGTACCAGCTTATTGCTGCAGTCCTGCGATAGGACCGGTTGGTTGTGGAACGGCATGGTGCTATGCGTAATTTTTATGGGAGGAGCATAGTACACTTCTTAGGAAGTCCCTCTGTGGTAGGGCCGTAGTACTTTGTCATTAATATAATAATGATAAGTAGCAATTAAAGAAAACCATTAAACGGAATGGATATATAGACTACCGATTTTAATTGTAAGTAATTTTTACTAAGAAACAAAATTTAGGCACTTTTTTACATATACCTAGTAGAAGAATAAACGATAAATTTAGCGTATGTGACGAAGGGGTGAATATAATCACGCGCCTCCTTTACAAAAGAAATCACATGATGTGACATAATTTTATTAGTTTGTCGCGTATTAACAACTTATCTAATTAACTTTCCATATATAAAGTCACTAAATTGAGTAACTTACAGTACATGTCTATGATGTGGGACGACTCCATCAGTTCGGCTCCGGTTCTACGAGGAACATACCAGGAACTGGTTCTGATATGAAATAAAATATTAAATTTTTTAATTTATTTAAAAAATGAATTATTATTTAAATAAATTAGTCAAATTATTCAATAAATTTTAGTAAATTGATATTTTTATTATCATTAAATGTTTGTTTGTTTGTTATTACATTATTAATA
Organism: Rhizophagus irregularis; assembly: GCF_026210795.1. NCBI lineage: Eukaryota > Fungi > Glomeromycota > Glomeromycetes > Glomerales > Glomeraceae > Rhizophagus > Rhizophagus irregularis. The sequence goes on along the minus strand of NC_089446.1, from coordinate 3,951,462 downwards.
TTGATTGTTGTTTTATTATTTAACTATATTTATTAACTTTTACTATCAAGCACATACAATCAATATATCATAATTATGTATAATTAAACAAAAGAAATTAGTTTTATTGTTTGGTAAAATAAGTCGAGAACCATTTTCGAAACATCGACTTTCATGGAATTGTTTGTTCTACTCGAGCTGCTCGGTTCAGCTCGAAAATGGTTCCAACACTCCAAAATCGAAACTTTTTCCATCCCTGATGATAATTGTCTTCAAATAGAGGTGCCACAGAACATCCATAAATAAAATGATTACATTCAGCATATTCAGCATTGAAAGTTGGACAAATAAAATATTGTATGTATTAAAAATTTGTTGTTATATTCTAGACAATTTCTTTTTGAAGTGGTATATTCAACTTGGTATTTTTTTCGGAACAAGAATTTATTTTAAAACTCAATGTAATTTTATTTTATAAGTATTATTTTTTAGCATTGAGAAACTTTAGAACAACAATAATAATAACAATCGGCCAAATCCGGTCAAAAATTTTCATAAAGGTCTCGGCGATAACGACGATAATGACTGCAAATACTACAAATAAAGGAATGAAATTATTTAAAAAAGTCAATAATTTGACGATAAATTTTGTTAATTAAAAACTTACAAAAGTACACCATTTTCAGAATAGTTTCTATCAGCATCAACACCTAAAAAAAATGAATGAAATTAAATTCAATATAAATTAAACAGTATATATAGAAAGGAAGCTTTTTTTACTGTCATAGTATATAAAAGATCCTGATCCTCCAACCGGATCATCACCTTGCTATAATAAAGAGTTAAATTGAATTAATTAAGGTATTTATTAATTCGTTTATTAGGTTTCTTATAAGTAATTTAGAAATAGACCTTATAAGAATTTGAATATGTTCTAACATGTCATTGTTATTCATTTTAAATTATAAAATCTTTTAAGATTATAACTTTATATTTTAATAATTAAAAACTAAAAGAAATCTGGATTTTTCATGGAAATGTCTTTTTGTTTTTGTTTACATGCTGATCATTAATTGTCTTCTGTTTTAAGCCGAAAATCAATCCAAATCAGACGCTAATGGTCGATATCCGAATTATCTTGCTAGTGATTAAAATATACCAATCGCTAAAAACATTCTAATGCATAAATTGCATATGATCCATGTTTGATTAACTTAATTAGGTAAGGATTACACAGGTTATGACATCCCATTCTATTTTACTTTTTCGGCAGTTTTAATAAGCTGATTCAGTTATGTTAAAGGACGTTCAGTCATCGGATATATTAAATATATCAATATATGCTTAATCTTATCCAAAATATGGTAATTTACCGTATTTTGCAGGGTATTATATATGTATATATCTCATACTCGGGTACTATATCCCCGCAATACGGTAATTCATAATTTTCAAAAGAGGATGTCCGTATCATACATATTTCGACAATATATTTGTACTATTATGTATGTACATTGCCCGTACCGCGTTTCCAGAAAAGAAATCTGCCGAAACATTCTGGGCGTTACGGTCAATTTTTGCCGATTTATTACATTTAATTAAAACTTTTATAATTTAGTTTTATTTCTTTTAATATTAATACGTGTTACAATTTTTGAATTGTGTTCAAATAATTGCATTGTAATCTGTTCCACCCGTTATCCTTTAAATAGTTGAATAATATAAATATTTGTGAAAAAACCTACCGGATTTGAGATTTAATTTTCTATCTAAAGAGATTTTTAGAATTAAATCATTAAATTTTTTTCAATATTTTTAATAAATTACTTAATATTGTAATTAAATTAATAATTTATCATAAAAGGGAAATTTTCTAACTTAATTTAACGTTTACGGCGGCTTGTAAACTCTGCGACTTGATGCATCTAATAAAACTAATGCACCCTTATTTAAAGGAAATGAATATTTTGTTTATGTTTGTTATAAATATTTTTATTAAATTTTCTTTGTTCGAAATATTAATCTTTAGTAGCAAATAATTGAGATAAAAATTTTATCATTACGGACAAGGACAAAGGACAATAGGACTTTTTTTAACCTTTGTCGGCTTTGTGTGATTCCTTTTATTTGTTTGGAGTGTGCAACATACGACATCACGTGTGTTTATTTTACTCCATCCTCACGTAGTATCAAGGTTGTTGTGTGAGGGTGTGACAAAACAAATCGATCTAAAAAAAAAGATTTTTTTTTTTTGTTTCATTAAAAGCATTAAACTTTATTGAAATTTTCTATTACATTTCTAACTATATAAAAGTAATAAAATTGAAAACAAAAAATTATATTTACAGATTGTACATTTATACATTTAAAACTAAAATACATCTATATCTATCAATTATTAACAGTGTTGGTTTCGTCCAATTTGATCTACAAAAGTATTTCCAAATTAAGGTTTCGGAGGTTTCGGATAGTCAAATACTGTACGATAGTTTCGGACTTATGAGGGCGAAACGTTTCGATTTTGTAAATAGTTTCTCTTGTAAGAACAATCTGTAATAAATAAACTGAATCTATATCTATAATAACAAGTTTATATCTATAATAATAAGAGTAATTATATAAAAATATATATATATATTTTATAGAAATGCACTTAATAATATGCTTAATATGCCAAATCTTGACATTCTCTATTGTTCTTCTTATTCAAGGAAACGAAGAACCATTGAAGAACTCGTTCACATAGTGATCATTACTTGACTGAGGAGGAAGACGAATTATCATACTCAAAAAAATTGCATCATTAGTTTGAGTGCGTATACCATGACAAGTTCTATACAAATTTAAACGTTGGCGTAGGTACCTCCTTTGTCTTAGTCTTCTTTGATTGACAACAGAATTAGCATGGTAAGAATAATTTCGTGGATTATACATTTTATTAAATTTTATTGACAAATATGAGCCATATATTTTAAGTAAAAAATCTTTAAAATCTTTCTTTTACTTTAATCTTTGTGAATATTAAATTGGCAATATAATAAAGAGTTTAGAAAAAATTTTTTCTTTCAATAATCATTCATTCCCATATTTGAATCATACTACTTTTAAATAGAAAATTAAGGTTTATCTTTAGATGGCGTTCATCTATATGTAACTCGACATTGATTCAACACAACGTGCTCGGATCTGATCTTAAAATAAGAATATATGTCGCTATTGTCCGTTCTATTATATTAATATTTAATGCAGGTAATGCAGGTGTAATAATTCGTAGGCCGCGTAATATGTACAACTATCATTTTGTTGAATGTTTAGTTCTACAATGAACCGTGTTTATCTCTTAAATACTATATAGTATATACAGTATAATAGTATATTATATAGTACTGTAACGCGTTTTTTTTTTCTGGCAATTTTTACTGATTTAATAATGGTTAATATATATATATATGTATGTATAATGTATGTGTATATGACCAATTCAGTATATTTCGTTCTGAACCCGATTTAAAATACTAAATTTAGATTTTTGGTGACTCGATAGTCGGTCCGTACCGAAATTCATATATTTGTTATGATAATAAAAAAATAACTTAATCTGTTTTTGGTTTAAGATACTTAATACGAAAAGTTAGCAAATGCAATTTACAAGTAAGATGTGTTCCACTTGGCTACATGGAATTCTTTTAGTGGTCTGCCGATCCGATCTTTTTTAAGAATTTGTAATAAAATCATCATTATTTTTTTTTTGAAACGATATAAATAGAAACATTAAGTGATTAACTGCTTATTCTATGATCATAAAACGAACGAGGGAGATTAATATACTGTAATATTATAATTATTCATCTAAACTAATTATTAAAGTACCTTTACGGTGCGCAAAAATTTTTTTGATTGTACATAAAAAGTTAGATCGTTTTTTGTGGTAATACATATTTTAGTGTTTCGGAAACATTAGAGAATACGAGATATACGAGATGCATTAATTCTACCGTAGAAACGTGTTTACGTGTTTATATGTCATTTTTAATAATGGTCAAAATAGTAATCCATCAGTGGTAATGGATATAATATAAGGATATTAAAATAATTGATTTTTTTAATTTAATATATGCATTTAGAAAGAGAGTGCATTTATAGAGTAAATAGCATTTATAGAGGGTGCATTTATGGAGAGTTGACTATAATTTTAATTTAAATAATTTAATCTTACAATTCAAAAACAAAAACTATGAAAGGTATTCGTTAAATATTAGAAATTTCCTTACTATACTAAGAAAGGTAGTTGAATGTCGATCAAATAATAATTTTAGACGTGTGAAATTCATGATTTTAGTCCGTAACTTTTTTTGTACTGGATTGATGCGAGGTGACGTCTATAAATCACTTGATATGCTTAGATAATATTTTGAAAAAACATCAGCCATATTTTTTTCCAACATCAAACTGAATTTCATTTTGATTTGCTAGGAAATTGAAGCGAAAATTTTCAGTTCTTTTTTTTAGATTTAAAATTGAATCTTTAATGCTTGTTCAAATTTAATCACGGTATATTTTTATATATTAATATAATATTTACATATAATTCAAACAAAATTATAACAAGATCGTCATATGACCTGATCATTACATAAAGTTGCTGGGATAAAAAAACCAAATTTTATAACATTGTGACCAATCAATACAATCAATACAGAAATTCCAATTTAAACATTTAAATCCAAATCATTCATTATCAACAATATTCTAGCACTTTACCTCATATAAATCTGTAATATGCATCATCATATCAACCATATCAATCGCGGCTAATATAATGATTACATTTGGTATGACAAAGGGGTATTACAAAAATTCTTTTCGTATAAATCAATAAAACTATACAAAAATGCTAAAACATTAAATTACACATTTATTTGTTTCACATGATTTTAACACAAATGATTCAATGAATAATGATTCAATGAATATTTTATGATTTCGATCTTGTTACCAAAATATTATCCAAAACGATTAACAAGAGGATCGTTCGAGATATATATAGTATTTATTATGTAAATTTTGACCTTTTTTATCATAAATCGTCATAAATCGAAGAAATTTCCCAGTTTTTTATCGTAAATTAATAAAGAATACGAACATTAATATTGTTCTTTCAGGGGAAATCAAATTTATGATAATCATTATTCCGCAGTCGGTGATATTTATGATTATTTAGGTTAACAAATCATATAAATCGGTTATTATCCTTATCAAATATATCAAAATATATGTAACTCATAAAATAATAAAGATTTATTTATCGAACAAAAAAAAAAGGACGATAATGATACGCGTAATTTTTCACATGTTTTACATACACACACATATACACAAACATTTCTTTGTCAAAAAATTTAAATTTTCAATTACGTCATTGGAGAAATTTTTCTAAAAATAGGTACACGCCAAAGGAATGGTTTTCAAAGATAATTGTGGATGCACCTTTGTTTCATTGAAAATGAATACTCCATTTTAAAATCCTGACAAAAATCGCGGTATATTTTACTACTAAAAGCTTTTACTCTACAGAATTACTTAGTAAACTCAATCTTTTATACTTTTCCGAATATAGGAATGAATGATACTAATGTTTATTTACTTTTATGTCCGTAATCAGCTAAAAAGAAGATAAAGGCAAATAATATCTTCCAGCCACCTTAGAATGTGATTCGAGATTTATGCAGAATAAATATTTTTTGTACGATCTAAAATATATATATAAGAAAGACATGGCAATTTTTCTATCAAGATGTTAAAAAAAAAAACAATAATAACAAAACCAATAGACATTAAACACGAGAAATACTGTACAATGTCTTTCTCAAATCAATATAGACAACATTCTTTTAATAGAAGGAAAATTCGCCGTCAAAGAATTATTAATCAAATTTATCGAAGAAATTACAATGATACCTTATTCAGAATTTCGCGACTCACTTTTCAGAATTCTGATAATTTATATGTACAACAATTATTTAACGGATCTCATTTCAATTAAAAAGAAATACTTTTTAAAAGATTCAATTTATCGAATTTATCAGCCGCAAATATTAATCGAAGACAGGACCTCAAAAAATAATACATCATAAATTTTTTCATTTTTAAATTAGTACCAGCACACGAAATTTTAGACACCGATTGTCGATTGATATCATTAACGACTAATCGTTTACGTTATTGTTAGTTTATTTAATTCGAAATATGTATTATCTGTTATATACCAGATACTGCTTATAATAAAGCTAAAATTACATATTACTATATTAGATTAGTATTAGATAGATTAATAGATTATTATTAGTTCTAAATCTACTCATCATATCATATTTAATTATTAGAATACATTTTTATCAAACCTACTGCTAAGGAAATATGGAATTTCTTAGTATTCACTTTCTCTTATTGTCTCAGTTTATATGAATCTTTTATTAATTATAATAAATATTATACATCTTATTGTTTCGATTCTAAGAAATCAATTTTTGTTGTTCCCAATTGTTCTCTAATTCACAGAACTTTCCAAGATTTATTTATTTAGGCTGATTTTGAAATAACATTATTTCTTGTTATACATGGGAACAAACTTTACACCTTAACCCATTCTTAGTGTATCTAAAACAAGTATCTTACATTATAAATTGTAAAAATCGACTTTATATGCATATTCACCCATGAGTTTCATTTATCTTGTTTATTTTTACTTTGATAATATCATAAATTAATAAAATGTTAACTTTTAGAATTTAGATTACCTATTTTGTATAATGTAACAGTTCTTACCACGAGACGAAGACCATTATGTCCGGAGCATAAATCAAACCATAACTGAACCAATCATCCATCGACTCATGCTACGAGCAGGCGTTTTGTATCACCACGTCGAGAATTTATAGCGGAGTCTAAAATATAACGCACCTCGTGACATGTGATTTGTATGAATAACTTTTTTAAGGAAATGCGAAACAATTTCAAAGCAAAGTTTTCGAAAATTTTATTGTGCAATGGTAAATTTGAACCCATTGTCTTGCAACGGGTGAAATATTAATTAATTACAAATAAATAATAAATAATATATAAAATAATAATAATAAATAAATAATAAAAATAAAAAAAAAGTGTTCGAAAAAATAATTATAAATATAAAAGTTATCTATATATATATATATTATATCTCAGTTATATTTTAAAAAAAATAAAAACTATTAAAAGCACATAAATTTATTATTTTTCTTAGCCATAAGTCTTTCAACTCGGCTTTCAAGAGCAAGTCTAGCTTTTTCGGATTTTTCCTTAGCTTTCCTTTCTTCTTCCAATGCTTTTTCCATATGCACTTTTTGATTTTCGACTGAAGATTTAGTATTTTCTATTTCAGTTCTAGCATCATCTAATATGGATTTTAATTCACTAACATATTTAGATAATTCTTGTTTTTGATTTAAAACCTCATTCAATTCTTCCTTAGTCTTTTGTAAATGTGATTCATTTTCTTTAAATTTAGTCTCAAGATTTTTAATAAATTGTTTATTTTTCAAATTCTCACCCTCTTTACTCATTATCTTCTTATTTAATTTTTGTATTTCTGTTGAGAGTTGATTATTATTAGCATTATTTACTCCTTCAATATCTCTGCAAGATTCATCTAGTAACTGTTCTAACTCCGAAATATGTTCCTGGAGATTTTTGATAAGATCATTTTGTTTCTTGATTTTACTTTCGTGCTGTAATAATTTTGGAATTAAATTTTCGTCTTTATCCGAATTAGTTTCCTTAGATAAATTACGTACTAAAGCATCATTTATTCCTCTAGATGCTTGTGCAGAAAGATTTTTGATTTTTTCTTTCAAGGACTCATTTTCTTTTGAAAGTCGTGAAATTTCTTTATGACCTGTCGTAGATTTTTGTTTCAAACTAGTTATTTCTTTTTCACGATCCATTATCTGGCTATTAAGATCGGTAACTTGAAGTGCCATTGTATTTCCATCATTTCCAAGTGCCCATAATTGTTTCATTAAAGACTGAACTTTTTCTTCAAGTTTACTGCATTTTTCAAAGTAATTTTCATTCTTATTTTCTAATTCATCTTTGACGGTTTGTAATTCCTTGATCTTGACCTTCATTTCCATTAATGAATCGGCATCATATGAATTATGTTTCGATATTTCATCATGTAAATTCTCGCTTTCTTTTGTCAAGATTGTGGCACGAGCTTCCAATTCAATAATTTCAGCGATCAAGCTATCATTATTTTTCTTTAACAATTCATTAGAGTTATTAATTTCATCAATTGCAAATTTTTTGGTTCCGGAATCTTGTGCGTCGAAGAAAGTATTCGAGGATTTTTGCGATACTTTGAGTGGTTTAATTTCTCTGCTCGTATTAGGAATTTCTTTTACTTTTTGGATATTCTTTAATTTATTTTCTAACTTGTTAACAAGCTCAATATGCTTGTTCTCGGATTCTTGAAGTTTCATAAGTTCCGCATTAGATAATTCTACTGCTTCTTCCAATTCATCCACATAATTATTTTTCTCTTCCAATTTAGTTTCTAATTCTTTAATGAATTTAATTCTTATAGCTTCAGCTTCTTTAGCTTTTTCCAATTCTGCTATTAATTCGGCAGTATTATTCTCGTGATTTTCATTCTGTTGAGCCTTTGATAATAATCCTTCAAGTTCTTTAACACGTGTTGATTGGCTTTCATTAGTTTCTTTAACTAGTTCTATCTCAGTTTCTGCAATTTTTGATTCTAATTCTTTTATACGTTTCTCTGCCTCAGCTTTAGACGTTATAGCTTTTTGTAATTCAAGATTAGATTTCTCAATTGCAGCTTCTAATTCATTAATTTGGAGATTTTGTTTCATCAATTTATCTTCTCTTCGTGACAAGGAACTATTTGCTTTATTTAATTTTACCTCCATTTCTTTAATAATCTTGGATTGATCTTTATCAGAATTATTTGTATTTTCAAGTTGAGTTTGGATATCAAAAAGTTTTTCTTTATGATTTGTAATGATATCACCATTAAGTTTTGATGATTCTTTAGCTAAAGCAAGTTCTTCTTCTAAAATTAACATTTTAGATTTTAGTTCTTTTACAGTTTCTTGATGCTTCGATTCATTTTCTTCAAGAGTTGCGGTAAGTTCTTTTGATAATTTAACATGATGATCACGGTCCTTTTCAATGTTCATCATTTCAGATTCAAGTTCGTTCAAAATTTCATTTTGAGCGACCATCTCAAGTTTAGTTTTCGTTAAAGCTTCTCGTAAAGAATTAACATTCTTATCCCCAGAATTTCCTGCTAGCTTGAAAGTTTCGACTTCAATTTCTAATGTTTCTTTTTGTTTCTTTTCATTCGCACATTGTTTTTGTGTAGTATTTAATAAACTTGAAACTTTTTCATATTCTTGAGTTAAAGAAGTATGAGTTTCATGAGCAACAACTAATTCTTCTTTCATGTTTTTCATTTCATCTTCAAGGAATTTCACAACCTCTTTTTGAAGATTAAAATTCTCTTTCAACGTCATTAATTCTTTAACAGTAGATTCCTTTGAGTCTCGCATTTGATTAAGTTGAAGGTGTAATTGTTGGATTGATATCTTTTGTTCATTATTCAAATTTTTTAAGTGTAGGATTTCTTCTTGCAACCCTTCAACTATTAAAAGTTTTTCTTCTGAAATAATAAGTTGTGTTTGCAATTCTTGAACTTTTTTACACAAATCAGTTTTTGAATATTTTAACTCATCAACTTCATTCTTTATTGAATTGATCAGAGAATCTTCTTTAAATTCTTCTAAGGAATTTGTAATTGTGTCAAATTCATATTCCGGATTTTGTTCTTGCTCGATAACTTTTTTAACTTCTTCTAGCGAATGTTTTATCTGATCAAAATCGTTAAAATTTTGATCATTCAATTGAATTTCAAGAGATTGAATTTTTTGAAGTTGTTCAGATTCTTTTAATTTCAAATCTTGTATTTGTTGTTCAAGAATAAATAATTGAGAACTATGCTCTACATTCTTCAATTTTGTTTCTAATGTTTCAATGATTTTTATATGAGATGTCATGGACTCTTTAGTTATAGCTAGATCAGATTTTAATTGAATTAAATATTCATCTACTCGAGTTCCTTTTTCAGAAATTCGGTTTTCCAGTTCAAGAATTTTATTTTTTTGTATGATTTCAACATAATGCGAATAATCCAATTGTTCTTGTAATTGCGATTCTTCGGAATCGTTTCCTAATCTTGCTTTCAATACGCGAATTCTTTCAAGAGCCATAATTTCTCGTTCATGTGCAATTTTTAGCTCTTTTCGTAATCTATCCAATTCTGATTGACGAACTTGATCTGCTTCCCCATTCTCAAGGCTCTTTCTAAGTTCAGATAATTCTTTTTGTAAAGCTTCTTCTTGTTTTTGGACTTGGAAAAGATTCATTTTCAAACTTAAAGTCTGCGCTTCCTTTTGTCTTAATTTCTTTTCTAATGTAACATCATTTGTAAGATCTTTTTTTATGGATTCAATCAATTCATGTTTATTTGTTATTTCGGTTTTAAGATTCTTTAGTTGTTCTTGAAGCATCATTACAATATCTCGTTCCACTTGTAAATTTTCAATTGTTTCGGATTTGTTAAATAATTCTTTTTGTAGATAATCGAGTTTTTCTTGGAATTCTTTGATAGATTTTTGTGAAAGATCTGATAAAGGAATTTGTATAATTGTATCTTGTTGAGCAAGTTTTGCCTTTGATAATTGATCTTCAAGACTTTTAACTTTATCTTCCAATTCTTTTAATTGATCATTAGAATTTTGTACTAAGCGATCACTAGTATTTTCACCAATTTTAACACCAGAAAATCTTATACTTTCTTGAGACCTACGTCTGAATTCTTGTTTTGTTTCTTCGAGTTCGTTTTCAAGTTTTTGTATGGAATCCTCATAATTAACTGAAGGGAATAATAAAGATGCTATTATATGACTTTTTACTATCATCTCTTTTTGAATTTTATCGACCAAATTTTGAAGTTCTGAAATCATGTTTTGTTCTGTTTGTACCGATTCAGAAATTTCGTCCTTTGAAGATTCGATAGAACTTTTCTGGAATTTAATAAGTTGATCCTCAAGCGCTGTTATGATGATTTGCAAATCACGAATAGTTTCATTATTCACATCTTGATTCAATTCATATTTAAGACCGGAAATATGTTTTTCAATTATCGTAATTAAATGGATATTTGGAATTTTTTCTTTCTCTGCAAGAATTTCCAATAATTTACGTTGTTTATCTTTATGTCTTTTAACCTCTTCTCGAAGTCTTTGTACAAGTTCGTCTTGTTGTTCATTTGCAGCTACTGAACTACTTTCATAAGAGAATTCAGTTTCTTTTCCGGACATAACTTCAAGTTGCGCAAGCGTATCTCTTCTTTTGATTTCTTCACGAAGATTTTCAACGATTTCAAGAGTTTCAGAATAATTTGTTTTAAGATTATTAAATTCATTTTTGATGGAATCTAAATCAGAATCTTTATCAGCGTGCACATTTTCTAATTTGTTTGATTCAACTTGAAGATTTTGAATCATTGAAGAGGTAGTGATTTTAGCTTTTCTTTCTAATTGCGTATCTGATAATTTGGAACGAAGTTCATTAAGTTCGGCAAGAGATTTCTCATATTTATTCTTAACTTCATCTAATTCTGTTAGTGTTTTTTCGTGCATTATTTGAATATCATCAAATTGATCGAAAACGGAAATTGGAGAAACTGGAGTAACTGAAGGGAATTCCCTAATTTTATTCGGTCTTAAAAAGGAAGGAGTATCCATAATAGAAGAGATAGAAGAAGATTTTGAATGATTATTTCTTGAATGTGAAGTTACCTCAATTTTTAATTTTTTCATATTTTCAATTTCATTGATAAGATTTTCAACATTTTTCTCAAGTCGTAAAATTTTATTATCACGAACTCTTATTTCTCCTAATAACCATTTATTTTCTTCTTTATCAACATTTTTTTGCTTTTTAAATTGTTCTACGAGGGCAAGATATTTCTCTTCTTTAATTTGTAATTCTTTTTCAAGTTGAGAATCAAGTCTACTCATTTCTAAATTTTTATTTTCATTTTCTTCTATACGAGATTCAAGATCTCTAATAAAACTCTCGGCAGATTGTTCGTTACCAGATAATTTTTCTACATAATTTTTTAAATCATTAATAATTAATTTATCTTTCTTTATTTCGTTAGAATCGGAATTCAATTTTGCCTCAAGATCTTTAATATAATTTTCGGTAGTTTCTTCTCTTTCATGAAGTTTTGAAATTTTATGTTTTAAATCATCTATCTTCGTTTTACTATGTTCATTAGATTCTTCAGCTTCATTAAGTTTACGTTCTTGAACTTGCATTTTTGATTCTGAATGAGTTAAAGCTGCACGAACCAATGATAATTGATTTTCAAGGGAAGAGATAGATTTTTCATACTCTTGAATAAGAGGTCCAACAGCTTTCTGAAAACTTGGCCAAACATTTTTAATAAAAGATTTATCATTATTTTGTTTTGATCTTGATTCATCTTTTGAATGAGTAGAACTATTATCATCTTGAACCAAAGTAACATTATCAGCATCTTCCTCCGAATTAGAATCGTCAATATTTTCTTCAGTAATCGAATCCGAAGTCTTTGATTTTACAAATTCTTTTGAAAGATCATTAAAAGAACGTTTAAGTATAATAAATTTATTTTCAAGTGAATTGATTTCTTTTTCATTATTTGAAGAAGATAAACTTGATTGATCATTTGAAATTGTTCCAGATTCCAAATCATTATCAAATGAAAATGTCAAAGCACCTTTTAAGGCTTTGATTTCAGATCTTAATTTTAATACTAAATTTTGTAAATGTTCCAAATTATTCCAACCTTCCTCTTCTTCTTTTTCTTCTACTTGATCTTCTTGATGATTTATATGAGTATATTTTATTTTACGAGCATGTTTAGCGTATTCTAATGTATTAACAGTTTCTTTAATATTATATTCTATTGGTGAAACGCAAGCTATAATTAAAGCTTGAATATTATTACAAAGATAATTTTGTAATATTCTAGTAAGTTTACTGCCTTTATAAGGTAAAAATGTTGAATTTTCTGATGGATCTCCAAGAGCACAAATTGCATTACCAATCGCGACTTTGGTCGTTAATTCATTGGTTGACGTAAAATGTTCTTTTAATTTATGTTCTAACCCGAAGCTACCTTTTTCCTATAATGTAAGAAAAAAAAAAACTGTTACACAAATTTTTGAATAAAAAAAAAATAAAATAATAATTATGACGTACCATTTCGTTACCAGCTAAATCAACGAAATGAAATTTACTTGTTACCGTAACCCATTCACCATCAAATTGTTTATTTAATTTTGGAGAAAAAACCTTATTTGGAGTTGACGGAGTTGACGGAGGTGTATCTGAAGAACCCGTGGAAGGTCCATTATTTGGTATGAATTTTTGTTGAGTCAAGGTGAAAGTAACAATTACGTGTGAGTTATCAGGATCATGTCGATTTAAATCTTGCGCGTTTGATCTTCGATTCAACTGTCCTAAGGATAAAAGGCTTTAAAAAAAAAAAGATTAATTAAATTAATGAATCAAGTACAATATATACCTATAATTTTTCATAAAGTATACTTACCCCGTAACTTCTTCAGCACTATTAACTCTAATTTCTTGTAATCCAGTTAAAGAAGTGTTTAATTTTCTATCACCGCCTTCGCAAAGCAAATCTGTTGATTCATCGTTATATATTTCCACGAAAGAAACTTTCATGAAAGGTTTACGTGTTTTATATTGAGTTGAATTTACACAAGACAATAATGTTGTAATTGATCTTGGAATTATTCCCTTTGATTCATGAGTTGATTTTTCTGTTGTTCCCATCGTATATGATTTGCCAGATGATGTATGTCCAAATGTTAGTACAGTCACGTTGTTTCCTGCGCCACACGAAAATAATCGATTAATACTTCAAAAAAAAAAAATATTAATATTTTTAAAAAATTTATAAATTTATATAACATACCTTCTAAGAATTGGTCTATTAATTTCATGACAGTTTTGTCATAAATCTCTTTTTGTGTTGTTTCCGGACCAAAGACATGATCAAAGGTGAATGATTGTTTCTTTTCACCTTGGATAACAACTTGATTCGGCGTAAAAGGTGTTGTGGAAATAACATTTCTCTGTAATCTTGATGGTATCCTAACTAACTCTTCAGCGGACAAGGGTCTTATACGAAGAGCTTTATGTAGTAGATTCATTGTTAATAATATATTACTTGCCTAAATATTCAAAAAAAAATTTCCTTTTAACTTACCAACTTGCACTTTAATTTCTTTAATTTCGCTAATATTATCTGTGTTGTTATTGGACATATTAATACGAACAATATTCTTTTTGGTAGAAGGATAAATACAATTTATAAAGGAAAGTAGATATTGAAAAAAAGGAATGTGGATTAATAGTAAGGTAACTACAAGTTGGGAATATGGGATTAAAATTTTATTCAAAACAGAATCCAGTTTGTATGATTATTTGATTTATGCCGGGTACCTGCCCGAAATGTAGAAAAAGATTTTAAGTCAACAAATCTAAAAAAAGATATTGGTAAAAAAAATGGGTTTAAAATAAATAATTTATTATTGGTTTCTATAAAGTCTAGATCAAATAAATTAAAATTCTATTGAAAAATATGGAATATGAGATTAATTGAAAGGGTAAAGTTTAAAAAAGGTATGCGTAGTATTATTTATTATTTTTTTTTCTATAAAAAAATGCGGAGGAAAAAGAATGAAAATAAAATAAAAAAAAAATTATTAGAGAAATTTTCAACGTAAAAATTGTCAAAAACTATTAATTAAAACTTTTACCAATAAAATTCAAGAACTTTTAAGGTTAAACTTTCAACGGCAATCTGTAGTTCAATAAATTAATTTGATGCATATCAATAGTTATTATTATTATTTATCTATTATGTTAATTTGATAAACAAACGCATATCTTTGATAACCAATTATTGCTGCACAAATGACGGAATTTTAAACTTTTAATTGGTGCATAAAATAATTTTTGTTTACTGTTTACTGTTTATGATAAATTTAAAATTTACTAAAATTTTCCTAAAATGCTGTGGATACACGCATGACGTTGAAATCTTGGTCAAACATTTGTTGGGATAGAAACAATTAATTTAATACTGAGAAATCTGTTAAAAATATTTTTTTTTTTTTTGAATTATTAAAATTAATAATTTCGCAAATACTCACCCGTCTACATACAAATATTAGCAAGTTTGATAAATCCCGTTATTTGTTCATATTCTATATCCCAACTATGATTTCTTAACCATTGTTGGGGAAAAAGGGACGTGGAAGATGATGTTACACATTTCCCTTTTGGAAAATTAGTAAAAGGCTTAAATGCCGACCAGAATTTATAATTTTAACATTTCCTAAAATTAAGTTCCCTTACTGTTGTTGAAGTAACCCCAGTAAGTCTTCAAAAAAAAAGTAAGTCACGTTTTAACAGAGTAGATAGTACTTCAAATCCGTGTGATGAAATCCGGATGAAAACTTTTAATTTAATGAAAATCCGGATAAAAAAAAAATTATTTGTCCTACTATTATATGCGCAACATTAAAAACTATCAACTGTTAAATCAGATCATTGGTTTCAGAAATATTTTGAGTTACCTACTGCAATTGTTAATGATTATCCGAAATTGCGGATTTTCATCCGGATTTTCGGTTTAATCCAGATCAGTCCGGATCAATCCGTATACGGCTAGATTTAAATAACCCAATAATATAATACTAATTGAACCCTAGTTGGAAGACAACTGGGAAAAATATTAAAGAACACAATATGATTGCATATGAAATACTGAAAGGATGAGATTTGCACTGACTTTGTGTAAAGTACAAACTAAGAGGTATAAATACATAGTGAGAAAAACTAACTAAAGTAAGTTAATGAATATGCATTCAAAAAGTGAACTTTTTATGGAAAAAGAAAAAGAAAAACAAGCTATTAGTAGCAAAGGCTTATATATGTAAATGATTGATCATGTGATATCATCCAATGAAATCATAAATTTTAGTTTTATCAACTGTTTGCATTTCCTAATATTTAATTATTGCTGTTATTATACAAATTAAATGTGAATACTGTATATATTTATAATTGAAGATATTTTAATACTTATTAATCATAATAAACTATTAATGAAGTTAAACAACTAAATATCATCAAGTATTATGATAGTAATATAGAATAATAACAAAATAATTAAAAAAAGTATATTAAAATTATAATTTGGTAAAACAATGATCATAAGTTATCATTAATGATTGATACTGTTGAAATTTAAAGATTTTTTTTGAATCTCTTTAATTCTAATAGATTTTAAAAACTATAAACAAATCTGTTTAGCTGAATAAAGAAATACTAGGTATATTTTATTATATCAAATAAATTATATCAAATAAGAAAAAAGATATTATACTACTAGAATTTATTATATATTTATATATATACTGTATATATTTAGCAATTTCAATTAAAATTTTATTGTTAATTGTTAAAATTTAATTAAATATATAGTGTTTTTAAATTAAATCTTTTATATTATAATTTTATTGAATTAAAATTCAAAATTTTTATTTTTCTTTTTAGTTTGCAAGTATTTACACAATTATTATAACTACTTTAACATAAATATAAAATTTATTTATAAAGAAAATTTTGTTAATTATAAATTATAAATATAAATATTGTACAAATTAATATTAAATAATAATGATTTAAGGTTTAAACTTTAATTATTTTATAGATTTTGTAATAAAGTTATATTATTTTATTTTATTGTTATAATATTTTATGATGAAATGTGATATTAATATAAAAAGAAAAAAATTATTGCAAATTAAAAATAATAACTTATTTTTTGCAATATTAAAAATTAATTAAAAAAAGGAATTTTTGCATTTTAAAATTAATAATTAAGTTAAAAATCTAAATTCTTAATAAACTAATAATAAGAGGGAAATTCTCATAATTTGAAATTAATAATTTGAGAAATTATGAGAAATTAAAGAAATATAAGAATTATAAATTAAATATAAGAATAATATGAATTTATGCAAATGGTTGTGATAAACAATTTAATATATTATTTGCAAATTAGAAATTATTTTTGCATAATTTTCTTTTATTTTATATAGTTAGTTGATTATAAAATTTCACAAAATTTATTGCAAATATATATAAAAGTATATATTTTTTTTTTGTTAATAAATAATATAGCTTAATTTTCCTATTTTCTATTTAATTTGTAAATGTATTAACATTTTTAGTTTTTTTAAAAAGGTTTACTAATTAATACAGATGGTAATTTAAATAATTTGGTCAGTTTATTTGCTAAATAAAATTATACTAATTATTACAGATTGATATAATATAAAAACATATAATTTTTATATTAATAATAGCAATAAATAAATTTTCATACTTTAATTCCTTTATATTATTTTAGAATTTTTTTAGAAATATGGAACTATTTACTGCATGAATTTTTTATAATTTATATAATAAAAAATTTATATAATTAAAAATATTGTAATTTAATCAATATCAATTAGATCATTATAATTTAAAATTGTTTAATAAGATAAATTTAATGAGTTAAAATTTATTATAATAAGATATTATAAAAAATATTTAAATTTAATGTTTAGGCTTTTTAAAATATAATTACATACCAAAAATTGAATTCTATAAATGCAAAATTATTATTATTCTAATTCTTTTAATGAGACTATAATAAATTTAAAATCATAAAAATTTAGTTACTGAATGATTTTAACTTAAATTATATAAACTTGTAAAACTTTAAAAAATTGTATAATAATTAAACCTATAATTATAAAAAATAATAAAACCAGTTTCTTTTTACTTTAACTTATCAACTATCATATTTTTTATTCATCTAACATTAAAAAATCATACTTTTTTTCCTTTTTTTCCCTTATTTATCAATTTTTTTTTTTGATATCATCATTTTTAATAAATTAACTGCAAATTAAATTATTAATTTATTACAAGTAAACACATTTTTTTTGCTAAATAATTTAATAATTTTATTTACAGTCAAATTAAAATCCCACTTATTTTTAATAAAAGTCTTCAGAAAGAATTTCACTAGTAATTTTACCAGTAATTCTATTAGTTAATTGATCTAAAAAAGAAAAAAATTATGATAACTTAGTGTAATATTTCCTTTTTTTAAGTGTAATTTATCTATATATAGTATAATCTGTGAAATTTTCAATCATTATGAATTTTACCTTATAATTTATCTTATAAGTAAATAGGATCCTGTCAAATTCCATTTTACAATTAATAAAAAACTCTCATTATTACTAATATTATATATAGTTAGTGTATAAAATTCAAGTCAAATACTTTTTACACAATGCACAACAAAAAGTTACATGCAATTTGCACAAAAGCAAATCCAATTTGTCCTAATACTGTATCAAGTTTTTAAATATGATAAAATTTTAAAATTATAAGTTGTGCTATGCACAAACTAGAATTATATATAATTTGCGAAAATTAAAAAGTAGGTTGCATTCTGCAAATTTCACAAATAGATTTTATATACTGTATTATAAGATGTACTGATACTTTAGGTTATACTGATATTAATTCGGGCTAACACTGTAACTTTGGCCGGAATTAACATAAAGGTGTTTGCATAATGCTGGCAAGAATTGGATTTTGGCCCGCATTATGATTTACTGATAACCTATAACTCTATAAGTAATGATTGTTTGATATAACGATATTTTCTTTAAAATAACAGTATCAGTACTCTGTGTTATAATCTTAATCAACATTTATGCTAAATGATAATTTTTTTATCAATCTTACAATTTTTTCTCTTTTTAGCAACTGAAATAACACTTAATGACATAAAAACTAAAAAAATGTAATGAGCCTCCTTGACTTTATTTCCAATTTTATGTAATAAACCTCATACAAATTAATGTTGTTCAGATTTCTATTTTTCTTCTTTATATAATTTTTTTATATGATGAGTAGAAACTGGAAGTTCAATTCTGCATCTATGTCACCATATATACGTTTTAGTCTTATCTTTGTTACATGATCTTTAAAACATGATTCCTTCACTTTGTGTTACCTACGCAATTTACAATATTAACTAAAGATCTAACATATGATCCCACCTTTCTGGTGTGTCTTAAAATTTTTTTTGGGATTGTGGAATTTTTTTTTGCTATTTTATAATACTCGTAACAAACCGCAAATATAGTGAATTTTTCCTTATTGTCAAAATATGTCATCAATGTTGATTTTAGTCTTAACATAATCTAAGAAAGATTCAATGTATTCTTTGTCTTCATTCAATTATATCATTCCTAAGTTTGCCCAATATATACCTGAGCTTTTCAGAACAGTACTTCTTTATAGTTAAAGTTAAATTTTCATATCCTCTCTATCATATGTGACATATTCATGATCTTTATAAGCCGAGCACTGTTCTTAGCAATGGAAATTTTCCATGATTTGGATATTTACGTTAATTTTACGTGAATATCCATTTGATAAAACTCTCAAGTTTACTGCAACGACTTCTCTATCTCTCGCTAGTATTGTTGCTAGATTGTAAGAAAATTTGTCCTCTCTCGGCAGATCAATTTCTTTTTCACTTTTTTCGTCAACGGCGGATTTGATACTTCCCCATTGCCTATTTTTTTTCTTTTTATTAACCTGCTTTTTATAAAAAAATATTAACATTTGCGTCATAGGAGTGTCATAGGTATCTCATGCTCATAGCAACGCTAATCTAATTAGTCAAAATCGCAACTAAAATATGTATCAAACAAATATCTCAATATCAGTGTTAACTGGTTCAGTACGAAAAAAAGAACGTGTTAATTATGTGTTATAGTGTAACATCCTTTGGAAGAATGAAATATAACTATACTTACGATATCTCCGTGAATAAGAGTTATCAACTTTCAACAAACCTACGATATCCCCCATGAGTTCATGACACTTGATGAAGTTTTGCATGAATCGGTTCATAGCTGTGATACATAGTTTCGTTTTACAAGTGAAATGGCGTTTCTATACTGATGCCAATAAATCACGTCAGTTTTCGTTCATCTAAATTATCTATATACTAACTCAACATTCCAACATTGACTTTCATTTGTAGATAATCTGTGGAATAAAATAAAACTCGTCAATCATACTTATACGAGAATGCAGTGTCAGAATAAATGAACATTAACTTTAGTAAAGCCCACCGAAATTTTATATTGCTTGTGTTCCGTGAGTGCTAGTAAGGTCTTCAGAAATCTGTATGAGAAAATACCATCCATTTGCAAGCCCTGTAGTATATTTCTTACACTGAAAAAATATATTTCTGACATACTTAATTTGTTATAAGGGAAATTTTCCAATTGAACAAATCGTGTCTCTTCTTTATATAAGAAAAATCTCCTCTTTTATTTTATTATAGAAATAATTTTCCAATTAGAATATTGGCACTCTTAAAGAGTCGCCCCATAAATCTCGTCTGGAACTTTAACAATTCTTTCGTCACCGCTTCTTCCAAACAGCGATACGTCAGTTCTTTCAAACACGGAGAAAATAATAATACGGCTTGGGTAAATAAGTCCAGAGAATGCGCTTTCTTTTTTGGATCGTTCTGTTGCTATGGATGACGCCGCGTTGCGGATTTCGGAGTTGAATTGCGTATAGTGGACCGCAATTCCGCAATTACGTGACATTTCTTAAAGAATTTACGAATTTCCTCTCTAAACCACACATACCGCGACCTGGTCATTCTAAGGCTATTCCCTACAAAAATAAAGAAAAAAGAAACGTTAGAACGTTTCTTTAAGTCAATTTCACAAAAACTCCTTCTATTGAGGTTCTGGTGTTTCCTACAAAAATAAAGAAAAAGAAACGTTGAACGTTTCTTTAATTTCCCACCTCCTCTTTAGAACTTACCCTAGAATCTAGGCATCCGTTTCCTAAAAAAAAAACCAAATAACACTTTTTGGTTTAAAGAGCCGAAATAAATAATTTGAAACTATATTTTTTTTTTAAAAAAAAAATATTCAGTTTAAACAAACCGAAAAAGTTTAATTTTTTAAAGAGAGATTGCGGATCTTCAAAATCCGCTAATTGCGGTGTACGGTGTCATCCTTATCTGTTGCACACAGCTAGATCGACAAAAATTTTATATAAATGGTGAAAAATTTTTGCTACTGCAAACGTGGCATAGTAGCATCGAACTTTGCATCGAACTTTACAAATTATACAAAAATAAAAGATAAAGCTATATAGTCTCCTAAAAAGAAATTATAGTAAAAAATTAATTTCAACAAGAGTTCGGAGGTGAGGAGTTAGATCACAACTTGGGAAATTACTGAATTATTCACAGCTACTCCTCCGAAGGAGCACATACACATAATTGTGCAACTGCCTCAGCCCGCCACCACTGGTAAGTGTCTCCCAATGGTTTACCTCTTGAACAAGAATTTTGATTGTATTGTTTACATCACATTTCTCTGTCTTTATTTTTTTTTAGAATCTTCGAAAAGCAGTAAGCGTGAATATCCTGCAATCCTTAAACTATATACCTATTGTCCTCTCTTAAATGACAAAGGATGCTCCATAGTATCCCTTGTTTACCCAATGAATTAAAAATGCCGTTGCAACAGCGCGATTTTGAACTAGCAATGATTAGGGTTAATTAAAATATAAGAAATAATGTTAAGGATGTAATAGGTAAAACGCCAAGAGGAGAAACGACAAGAAGAGAAACGCCAAAGAGAAACGACAAGAGGAGAAGTGTGACGTCAACCCATTCCGTTACAAGCGACAAGAAGAAAAACGCCAAGAAGAGAAACGACAAGAGGAGAAGCGTGACGCGAATTACCGGTGTCTTGTCAGTGGAGGAGCTCCCGGGATAGGTATTGCTATTGTGCTTGTATGGCTTATATTAGTTTGCTTATCCGTATCTGAAATCTCATAAATAGGCAAAACTCGGTTTGGCCGTGATTTTTTTTTATTATGTCCGAAAATGGTATGAGGCTCATTTTGAATACCTCTGCATGGATTTTGGAACCAGTATCAGACTTGATGAAACAGACTATAATTTAACTGCATCAGAATTGATAGAAAAAATGGTTTTCCTTTAGGAAGCTTCAGGGAATATCGACAACTATCAATTAGTGCAATCTGCTAAATTCGATATAATCTTGGTTAGGAAGAATGGTACAGATGTTCTGTTAATGATCCAATGCAAATGGGATTATAGCTCAAAAAAAATGACAGAGAAAAATGTCAATGATGAAGACATAAAAATTTAAATAGCCTTATTTCCAATATTAAAAGTATGTTTGATAATTACGAACTTATTATAATCATCTTCACTACTCAACCATATGATGGGTTAAAAGAAAAAAAAGGTGTTCTGATTATTTCAAAAGACAATTTTGATAAACACTTTGGCCCTGTTTTTTCATCACGAGCCACATTTTTCCTTACTAGAACGATTAATCCCAATTTTTGGGAAACAAATAGGTTGAAAAATACCCTTGATGGTATCGGTGATGTTTCCATTGCTAATGTTATTGAAAACGTCCATACATTAATGAGGATCATTTTATGAAGAGAAACACATACCAACATTGAAATTATGGGTAAATTTTCGCCATACACAACGTCAACCTGCTTCTTTGCATCAAAATATGTGGCAGATAGATGCTTAGAACAATTACAATTAAATCATAAAATGGAACTATTTAATTTTATCAATAATTCAAAGGACATAACACAATTGGGACCAAGAGCGAAGAAGTAAAAATTGGATTTTTTCCCATTCGATGTACAAGGAATGCACACATCTTATAATATTCTAATCTTTAATAAGAATAATCATATTTTTCCAAAAATAAAGGCTGACATTACTATACTAATATAAAAATAGTTAATTTTACAATGCACTATAATTTAATATAGCGTGCAAAATTTAATATATATATTAGTAATATAATCAATTTTTAATGTTTTAATCGAACTAAATTTTATTAGTTGAATTAATAATATTCTTGTAAATTGTAAATGGTACCATATAATATAATATATTAACATGTACTGTAGAATTTTCTGTCGCAACTTTGCTTAATAGTAAAGAAAAAGCTAAACAGAAAAATTTTTTTACTTTAATACGATGCGGTAATTTCGTGCAGTATTTCACTTTCATTCATAATTATGACAAACAACTATCTAACACGATTTTAGTGAGGATTTCTACGCGTAGAATTTTTTTAGTAAATTATTCGGTATAAACTATTTTTAAAGATATTTTATGTAATGTCAGGTGTTAAAATGACGAAAATAAACGCAATAAAATTAATTATTGCCCTTTTCGGTAGTAGCAAAAAAACAGGTCATGTAAAGTTGCACAGATTTACAAAAAAACGGTCAACGTACCAATATATCTTAATATGGGTAGTCTGTCATATAACTTTAAAATATGTAACAATCAAAGTACGTTATGTTTACCGAGAGGTTCTCAATTTCTCTTAATCTTCTGTGTGGCTTTGAAGTTATTAGAAAAGTAACTGCTAGTCGATCCAAATTTGGTTAATCATTCGGTCTCGACTTTGTTTAAACGTGGTAGAAGACCGGAGGTTTTAACTATTTAAACAAAAAGTAATAAAAATTATTTTTTTTGAAAAAAAAAAATTTTAGAATTTCTTTCTTTTTATCACCTAATTATTTATAATATCTTTTTTCCAGATGATTGATGAAAGTGAAGATCTTAAACAGGATCTTAAGCCTAATCCTCAAGCCATTAAAGTTGCAGCTGCTTGTGAGCAAATTGCTCCACCGAATGTTAATGAAAAAACATTTCGTAATCGTTCAAAATCCGTCTCTTATACGTCTATATGGCCACGCCAAAATTCTCAAGCGTTAAATTTTCCTGTCAAAGTACATTCTTGGGAACCTACTCTGGAAAAAGCTATAAAAGCTATTGTATCTATCAAAGCAAATCATGTAAGAAGTTTTGATACCGAAACATCCGGTTAGTCTAATTTCTTTGTTAAACTAACACGCATATAACATGAAATCTGTCGAACTTTAAAAAGAAAAAAGGTAATAATAATTGATTGGTTATCACATTATAGGCGCGTATTCAGCTACGGGGTTTGTTGTTGATAAGGAGAGAGGAATTATTTTATCGAATCGTCACGTTGTATCGCCAGCACCCATTGTAGCTCAAGCTATCTTTACAAACTATGAAGAAGTAGAATTACATCCAATTTATCGTGATCCAGTTCATGATTTTGGGTTTATGAAATTTGATCCATCCAAAATTAAGTTTATGGATTTAGTTCAAATTCCTCTTAGTCCAGAAAAAGCAAAGGTCGGATTGGAAATAAGAGTTGTCGGAAACGATGCTGGTGAAAAATTGTCAATTTTGGCTGGCACATTAGCAAGACTTGATAGAAGGCAAATTATAAAAAAATTCTTTTTTTTATATTAATATTCATCGAGTACTAATTATTTTAATTATTTAATTAGAGCTCCAGAATATGGTATTGGAGAATATAATGATTTCAATACCTTTTATTTACAAGCAGCATCTGGAACTAGTGGTGGATCATCAGGTAGTCCTGTGCTTGATATTGAAGGTCATGCGGTTGCCCTTAATGCAGGTGGTGCAAGTTCAGCATCATCCAGTTATTATCTTCCCTTGGATAGAGTAAAAAGAGCTCTCAAATATCTTCAAAAAGGGGAAGAAGTTCCACGTGGAACTCTTCAAACGGAATTTGAATATTTACCTTATGATGAACTTCGACGTTTGGGTCTTAAATCAAGCATTGAACAAGAAATTCGTGAAAATTTTCCAGATGATACTGGGTTATTGGTTGTTCGTACTGTTTTACCAAAAGGGCCAGCTGATGGTTTACTTGTACCTGGTGATATTGTCATTCGTGCAAATAAAAAGATGATAACCAATTTCACGCATTTATTCTCAATAATTGATGATTCAATTGGTGAAGATATAGAACTAACCATATGTCGAGGAAAAGTTCAAATGGATGTTAAGATAAAAATTCAAGATCTTCATTCAATAACACCAAATCGTTTTGTCGAAATTGGTGGTGGAATAGTTAACGAGCTTTCATATCAGCTTGCTCATTCTTATTCGCAACCTGTTGGAGGTTCATTTGTTGCTACTAGTGGTCATATGCTTGCTAGCGCGTCAGCTTGGCGTAAATGTGTAATCGTTAGTGTTAACAATATTCCTACTCCAAACTTGGATGCATTTATTGAAGCTATGAAAACTTTGCCTGATGGTGCTAGAGTACCATTGAGATTTTATTCTTTATCCAAAGTTTATAAGGAAAAAGTTATGATTATGCATGTGGATCGACATTGGCACAAATTCCAAGTAGCTACCCGAGATGGTGTGTATTCTGTATTCACTTTTATAGATAGTTTTTTGACTGACAGCTTATTTATTTATGTTATTTAACATTATCGTTATGTAGACATGACTGGATTATGGAATTATGAAGTCATGCCCCCCCCTCCAGCCATTCATTCATACGAACCTGCTACAGCACAAATTCAAATTTTGGATGGATCATTACATCCTGCTGGAAAAATTTGGCCTTCATTTGTTGCACTGGATTTTCATTTACCATATCTTGTTGATGGAATGAAAAGTACACAGGTAAATATTTTTCTTTTATCTAGATGCATATGACTAAAGATTTTACTTAATTTTAATCTTTTTTTTCTTTTCTTTCCTTTTTACTATAATGTGATAGTTTTACGGAGCAGGAGTGGTATTATCTACTGAACCGCCATTGATTATATGTGATCGAGACACAATTCCCATAAATGTTGGAGATATTTTTATTACTTTTGCTAATAGTATTATTATACCTGGAAAATTACTTTATCTTCACCCAATGTATAATTATGCTATTCTCACTTATGAAAAAAGATTATTGGGAGAAACTCCTGTTAAAGCAATTGAGTTGAGCGATAAAGAATTAGTACAAGGTGATTCTGTTTATTTGGTTGGAATTGGAGGAGATCATTCACCCGTAATGAAAAAAACTATTGTTACAAGTATTGGTAATGTTGGTACGAAAGAATGTAGTCCTCCAAGATGGAGAGCTATGAATGTCGAGGGAATTAGGGTGGATGACCCTGTAGGTTCACAAGGTATTTATAAGAATAATGATTAAGAACAATTATATTATGGTAACTAATCATAATATTTATGATGTTATAGGTGGTGTATTATGTGATGCCGATGGAAAGGTGCAAGGACTGTGGTTAAATTACTCTTCTCAAAATGAAAAAAACAAGGACATTACATTCATGAGTGGGCTACCAATATCTTTGGTAAAACCAGTTTTAGAACCACTTAAGCGTGGAGAATTTCCCAAATTACGTGGTCTTGATGTTGAATTTTGGACAATGAGAATTGCAGCAGCAAGAGCCCTTGGTTTATCTGATGAATGGGTTAAAAAAGTTGAATCAACACCAAATTCAAAACACACTTTATTATATATTTTAAATATACTTGATTCAACAAGTTCTGCAGGAAAATTATTAGAAGTAGGAGATCTTGTTTTAATGATGAATGGTCGTATGGTAACAAGGATGTCAGATTTATCTGCAGCTTTTCATTATTCTGAAGAAGTCGATATGGTAAGCATGTTATATTTTTAAAAATAGAGAAATTTTTTTTTTCAATTACCATTTATAATAAATTTATTTGTTATTATATATAGGTAATATTACGCGATGGTAAAGAGATGAATATCAAAGTAGCAACAACACCTTATTATGGAAAAGAAACAGCACGGATTATAGGGTGGTCAGGTGCTCTTGTGCAAGCACCATATAGAGCAGTATTGGAACAAGTTAGAAATGTACCAACAGGTGTATATGTGTCATGTACATTATATGGTTCACCGGCATCAGTTTCATTAAGGCCAGGAATTTGGATTGTTGAAATACAAGGAAGGAAAGTAAGTGATTTAGATTCATTTTTAGAAGCAATACACGCACATGAAAAGGAGATGAAAGAAAAGTCCGATGATGATAGAAGTGATTATGTGCGAATTAAAACCATAAGTCGTACAGAAGTCACGAAAGTTGTAGCAATGAAGTTGGATCCACATTATTGGAGTACTTGGCAATTAATTGAAGATGATAATGCAATAACAGGATGGAAATGTGTTGGAGCCTAATTTTTAGTTATAGAATATTTATTAGACATTTTTTTTTCATTTAATATTAAAATAAATTAGATTTTTTTTATTATTATTATTATTATTATTATTTATAATATTTATAATAATTGTGTTAATTTTAAGATTTGATCCCCCATTTATCTATTATTTAATCATAGATTGTAAATTTACATCTCATTCTTATTATTTATTATAAATATAATATATATACAAATGAAAAATAATTTAGATGCATGACACGTAACACATAACGTAATTGACTAGTATATATTTAGTTGGAACTTTAAAAAAAATTAGAAGTTGAACGATTTAACCAAGGAATTAGGCAATTGGCTAAATTAATTATTTGATTGGTTAGTCACGATCTGGCGCAACTGCATCATTTTTTATTTATGATTTTACCAAAGGCGACGTTTATAATAAACATTGCCAACATCTTTAAAAAGTAATATTTCTTTTCTAGTATTTAAAATCTCAAAAAAATTTTATAAGTATATACAAAAATACGTCCATTCATCTACGGAAAATACGAAACTTTAAAAAGAGAAAATGGAATCTGTATATATATATGTATATATGTATATATGATTGTACGACTAATTAGAAAGAGGATTGATTATACGGAAATCATCGTGGTAAAAAAAAACTGTAAAATTTTGCACTTTTATTTGTGGGGAGACAAATTTATTAAATGAGCTCAATTTAGAAAGAAAAAAATATTTATCACTAACCAATTTTATAATATATATATCATACATTTATTTATATATATTAAGAGGAGAACAAACCGTAAAATGAGATGATTTTTAACATTTCAAATGAATCCCAAATAAATTCAAGCAAAAATACCATATTAGTAATTATTTAAAAGTTAAAAGAGAGAATCACAATGAAAAAAAAAGAAAAAAATTCTTTAGAGAATGAATAAAAAATTTCTTATCAGAAGTAAAATTGTTATCTTTTCCACTTAAAGTTAGAAAAAATCTAAATAAAAAACTTAACGTTTATAACTCGTGTGAAAAATCAATATTATTAAAAAAGATTTACCACAAACATAATTTACGCCCATATGTACATATGTATGAATGAAAAATTTTATAGTTGGCTAATTTTCTTTTTTTTAAAATGTTTCAGATTTTCTTTATATTTTTCTTTTCTTTTCTTTATTACGATCATAATTCGCGCAAAAATATTTTAGATATTGTTTTCCATATGGAACATTATATATCCATATTATATGTCCGCATTTGAGTTTCTTACGTGTCCAACATTTATTGAAATATTTCAATGAGAATATTTTCTAAAAAAAAAAGTAAAAAATAATAAATAAAATTAAAATTTAAATTGATACATCAACGATATCACGTCCGTGAAGAATATATGATAACTTTCTTTTGTTACACGATTAAAAAAGTCAAAATCAACAACAAAGCCTATGCATTAACTATAATATTGATAAACCAAATTCGTAATAATAAATGATAGATTCGGAGAAATAATATTCACCATATTTTTGCAAATAATATAAAAATAAAAACACAACATTATCAGGAACATATGAATTTGTTGAGCACGAAATCCGCAGTATGATATCATTAAATTTTTTTCTCAATGAAAAAAATTTTTTCTTATTACATGCAAAAAGGCGCATTACGCATTATTTTTTTTTTAAGATTTTCAATTTTAGCCTATTGATTTCTTATTTATTATTTAAAGGGTTTATAGAAAATATATTATTAATATAAAATGAAACAGGAAAAAACCGTAAAATTTTATTTTAGTTAAGCATCATAAATATTTGATTTTTGACTGTATTTACTGTATTTTTAATTATTTTATTACATAAACTGAGTAATAATCCTACAAGATAATCTGAGGTTGAACAAATTAGTATCTGAAGCACCAGTTACTTTTTATATATCGGATGTATGAATAAGGAAATGCCCGTTTTTGTTACTATTAAACGTCACATCTATTAAGCTTGTCATTGTCATCACCAATAAAAAAATTCTCTGATATATCTACTTTCTCATTTATATACCGGTCTTTTCGAATTGATCAAAATAACAAATTCCTCTTTTTTTTCAAAAAAAAAAAAAAGTGAAAAAAAAAAATAATAAAAAAAATATTTTTTTTTCAAAAATGTCTAGTAATAGTAGTAATAGTACCGACGCCTCACCTATAAATATCCCAACAATTCGTCAGAGAAGAGGTGGAACAGGAACTAACAATTTAACAAACCTTGCAACTTCTCTAGCTGATACATTACAATCATGGACAGGAAATTATAGCCTCACCGCTAGGTAAAATTCATTTCGGTTCGTTATAACCAATTAACGCGTTTTTTTCAATCTAACTTCTCTTTTTTATTTATAAAATAAATAGTACATATATGAGCAACAATATAGCGGTACCAGCTTCATTCGTAGGAGATAACCTTGAACCAACTGGAACATTCGGACAAGCTAATTTTAGACAAGGAAGATTTAATCAACATCTAGGATCTCTTTCTACAAATCAAAGTTATCATACGGCATACCTTTCACCTATCCCCTCAAACTATGGATCAATTGCACGAAATTCTCATTATTCAAACTTAAACCCAATTAGTGGAAGTATAACGGAAGGTGGTGACTTCTTAGGAACTTCATTTACTAGTAATCGTTATAGTTCTATGTGGAGAAATACTGCTATTGAAGAATATAAGAATCGACCAACGAAAATTCAAGAACATTCTCCTTTAATCCAAACCGATTCAAAGTATATAATTTTGATAAATTTTTTGATTTATTCATTTTTCCGTGAAATTAACGATATTTTATTATTGTTGTTGTTGTTGTCCATAGCAATTCGTATGTTCCATTATCAAAAGTTGCAGAAATTGAAATTCCTGAGCGGATTGGATCAAATTTTCGACAATCAATTTTCAATTCCTGCAATGTTTTAATTGGTAATTGTTGATCGCTTTCTTTGCCGGATTTTATTTCGAATTAATCCACGGTCATTTTAAAAACCATATTTTTTTTTTTAGGTATTGGAATTTTAGCATTGCCACTTGGATTTAAATATGCTGGATGGGTTCTTGGAATTACAATTTTCTTTTTTTGCTTGATAATAACGAACTATACTGCAAAGGTCATTAAAAAATGTCTGGATTACGATGAAGGATTATACACTTATGCAGATATGGGTAATTAACTGTCATGTGATTATTAATTTTTTTTTTTCGCGTAAATTTTAACAAATTATTATTATTATTATTAGGTGCTGTCGCGTTCGGTGAAAAATCACGAATGTATATCGCAGCATTATTTTGCCTTGAACTTATTGCTTCTGGAGTAGCACTTGTCATCTTGATTGGAGACTCTTTACATACAATTTTTCCGGATGTATCGAAAGTTTTATTGAAAGTTATCGCATGGTTGATTATGACTCCATTAACCACGATTGCTATAAGATATCTTTCATACTTCTCATTACTTGGTATAATAAGTGCCATGTGTTTAGTAAATGTTATGGTAATTGATGGATTTGCCAAACGTGAAATGCCTGGCAGTTTAGTTGATCCCATGGAAACTGACTGGTTACCTTTCCAATGGTATAATGTTCCAATGAGTTTCGGTCTAATCATGGCTGGATTCACAGGTAAAGATACAAACTTTGACACATATATAATTTTATTTAAGCGGAAATTTTTTTTAAATAGTTTTTTTTTAATTTATTTAATAGGTCATGC
This sequence comes from Rhizophagus irregularis, assembly GCF_026210795.1. NCBI lineage: Eukaryota > Fungi > Glomeromycota > Glomeromycetes > Glomerales > Glomeraceae > Rhizophagus > Rhizophagus irregularis. Next base: position 3,920,331 of record NC_089446.1, on the reverse strand, counting down.
TGTATTTCCAAGTGTATATCGAGACATGCAAAATCCAAAACAATATCCAAAGATGGTCAATTATACTTATATGTTAACAACTGTTATTTATTTCCTTATGGCTGCATGCGGTTATTTGATGTTTGGACGTAGTGTTATGCAAGAGGTAAAGTTTTTTCACTTATAACAAAATTTTAATTCTCGATACATCATATAAATAATTTATTTCTTCATAATCATATTAGATCACACAAAACATAATGGTAACAAAAGGCTATAATCGTATACTTAATCAATTTATGATTTGGCTAGTAGCAGCTTATCCGATACCAAAATATGCATTAATTATGAATCCGATTAATTTAACATGCGAAATTTATTATCATTCGATTCCTCGAATAGAAGATTGGTGTAAAAACGGTAGGGGACGTCGTACGACACTTAAAGTACTTTCTCGCGTGTTGACATCAACTATCGTATTGTTAATTGCATTAAAAGTTCCTGATTTTGATAGAGTTATGGGAATATTAGGAAGTTTTTTCTCATATTTCATTTCAGCTATATTTCCTTGTATTGTTAATTTGAAATTATTCGGTAGAAGAATGAGTTTGAAAGAAAAGACTTTGAACATTTGCATTATTATTAGTTGTTGTATCCTGAGCACGTTGGGTACCATCTGGGCCTTCTTACCTACCAAGATACATCATGAAAGTGTTTAGACGGAAGAGGGGAAAGTTAGTAAAAAGATTAGAATATAGTTAAATATATTACAAACATTGGACGGGTTTCAATTTTCATAAAAAAATATATCATATACTTCATAGACATTGCTAAAAAGGACAATTTCTTTCAAAAAAATTACATATATATACATATACATATTTATTTTCTTAAAACAAAAAAAAAGTAGTAGATTTTTCTTAAAACAAAAAAAAGTAGTAGATTTTCTTTTTTTCAAAAAAAAACAAAAGTAGATTTATTTTTAATAAAAAATCCTGATTGGGCTACACGTTCTTGAACATTAATTTACTCACGTGATAGTCAGTGAATTGCTTGATGTGCTAAATTGTTAAATCGCTTTTCCAATGTTTATTTTTTTTTTGTTTGTAAAAATATTATATAAATTATATAAATTAAAAAATAAACAAAGTTTTAATCTAACTCTAAATAAATATATATATGTAACAAAAGAATAATTATTATGGTTTCATTCTTAAGAGAGGATGAGCTTCAGTGTTAAATACATAATCATCTAGTGAAATTACATCAGGTGTACTAAATAATAAATATAAATATTTTAATGTTTCTGCGAGGAAGAAACTAAATTAAAAAAAAAAAAAGAAATAGTTAGTAATAATAATTTACACGGTAGTAAATGTCAAAAATTAGAAAGTTTGTTGCTATACCTTTCCATATTGTTATTTTGTACAATTTCTTTATTTGATGCCACATTATATAATCCAGAATAAGCAGATTCAGTTTTGCACCATTTTTCAATTGCCTTTTTAAATAATAAAAAAGAAAGAAATTAACAATAAATTTATATATAATCATATAATCTCAATTTTAAATTCTTTTAACTGTTAAAAATAAAAAAAAATTTCGTTATTTGTTTAATTACCTTCCATATTTTCCAACCTTTTTCTTGATATGACTTATCTCCAGTAACTCTATACAATATAAACAGACTTTCAACAGTTTCTATATAATGAAAAGAAAACGTGTGTCAAAATTCATTCTTCCTTTTTCTTAAAACCTTTTTCACTTTAAAAGCTTGCCCCTCCTTTCTTAAAATTTGATACATACCAGGTCTAAGCAAATAATTTCCATTAAGTTTATAAATACCATCAGGCAAAACAGTATCTTTTTGATTTTTTTGCATCCAACGCGTTTTTTCGTCTACTGTAACATTTTTTTGTAGAAAATAAAAATCTTCTGGACCAATTCCTGTTGTAGTAGAATTATATGCCCAATAACATGTTTCTCCCAATTTTATTGCTACTTCTAGATCTTTTGGTCTATTTAATGTTTTTGATCCAATTGCTAACATTCCTGGTACAAAACAACTCTAACAAAAAAAAAAAAAAGTCTTGAGGTGAGATTTTTAATGTGAATTTTTTCTTTTTCTGTAAGAAAAAAACAAAAGATTTACCAAATGTTCCATTCTAGGAAGAAAACCATGATAGATTTCTCCAAGGAATAACAAATCCGGACGATTTTTTACTTGACCTTCTTTTATCAGGTATTCATGCATGCTATCAATTGATTCCTCATCTATTATAGAAAAAATTATTTTTTTTTTGAACTACAAACTTTAATCCTATTTAAAAAAAGATTCTTAACTTAAAATAAACTTACACATTCTTCTATATTGATCAATTGCCCCTCCAACAAATAAATATTGTTTGATCAGGTACTATTTTAACAAAACGGAAAATATTAATAAGTGATTAAGTATGTCAATAATTAATAAATTATTTAAAAATTTTTCTAATATACCTCATAAAAACTGTCAGCATTAGCTCCAAAACTTACTACATCATCTTTTAAAAAAAAAAAGGAAATTATTTATAAGCTAACGATGTTGAACTTTTTACGAAATGAATCAAATATTTACAGTTAAGGAATCTTCCAGTTTCTTGACTAATGAACGTAGGATAAAGGCCGGGAATTTTTTTTACTGCTTTATCAAGAACATCCGTTACATTTTGTACCTACAAATAAGATTATGTCAAATTTAAAAAGCTTCCCAAATAGTAAAATTTTATTAACTTACTTACTTTATAGAAGAAAGTGCTATTTCCAGTTAATTGGGCCAATTTCATATATTCCAAATGCAATGTACCAACTTGAGCTAATATTCCCGTACTATATGGCTTATAAGTACTATCTATAAGTCCTCTAGTGAGATTCCAATTATTATAAGGTAATCCAGTTGGAGAATTAAAACATGGAATCATGGCTTCTCCTAATTGTTTTGCTTTTTCTAATAACATTTCATCACCAGATAATTCATAAGCACTTAACATTCCACCCAAATATCTGATAGTAGTTTCAAATATACTAATTGGTATAACAGAACTATTAAAATTAATATGAGATATATGTTCTGTAGCATTCTTAAACTCTTCTTTGAGATCCATGATCCACATAGTATCTAATGCATCAACTATACTAGCTCCCCATCCATTATAACTATTCCTTGGTAAGTTTGATATAGGTAAAATTTCGTCAGCTCCCCACGCATATTTGACATATCCATTCCAGGCATGTAAAAATCCTTGTTTGATTGATTCTCTACGAGATTCTCGTAACTCTCTTTCTTCTGGTGTTTCAATGAATTCTCTTCTGAAACTTGAATATGGAAAATCATACTGAATTTTTTTGAGTGATGTTACATTTTTTAGAACTACATCATTGCCTAATCTGTTTAAACGAGAAGGATAAGCATGGTTCCACCATTCTTTCGGTTTATTTAATATGTCAGGATATTGGTTTACTATGAAAAATACTTGATAGGTTACTAGTAGGATAACGACAATAAGGAATATTGAAATGAATAATCGATTTAATTTCCATGGAGCTTTACTCAAAGAATTCATACTTTTATAAAAATATAAATATATATGTATATGTGGTAAACGATTCAGTGATGAAACCAAAAAAAAAAATTATAATTTAAAAAATTTGAGGTAAAAGAAAAATAACTCCTTAAATCATTTTTTTTTCTTTTCCTTATTTTTTTTTTTTTTTTGTTTATTTTATATATATATATATATTTTTTTTTTTTGTGTTTCATTTTGGAACTGTTTCACGATATTTATATAAAATTATAAATGTCAGCAATAATATAAATAAACTGTTTATGTAACGTATTTAACGTATTTAACGTTTTTAACGTACTATACTAGGGTAAACGTGTATAATTCGTAGTGTTTACAAATAAATAGTTAAACGCCTCATCGAATTCAGAAATAACCTGTTGTTTTTATTTATGCATTTTTATGCTTTTTTATTAAGCTATTGCATACTGCTGCATATTTATAACAGACTATTTTATTTACAACAGACTTTAGAATCCCCGAAAAAAAAAAATTATTCTAAATAAGTTGTTGATTTAAAACTTTGTTTACTTAAAAAACTTGTACGATGGTTTTATAGATGTCCATGTATCATTAAACCTGTTCTTCGGAGTTCGGTTGATCGCAAAATCCGTTATCCAATCCAAAACATGTGATCTGCTTAACTGCTTTTACTTAAATCGGATGGCTGAACGGGTTACACATTTCCGTCATATCAACTGCAAAAAATCCGAAATACTCTTACTAGAAATTGGGATACCATTTTATATCCGATTTTTCAATTAGATAAATAGTTTTACGACCATCATAAGTGATCATTATTTATATTACTCGTTTACTTGAAACAATATAATATTAAATAAATAATTTATTTTATTTTCTTTATAATTCTAATTTGTATATAAATATACTCTCATTTATAAACACCCAAATCCTTCAAGGATGTAGGTGCTTATAAATGAAAATTCATTATTTAATTAATCTAATTATAATTTGGTAGCATTCTTAAGAAGGGATGAGATTCAGTATTAAATACATAATTATCTAATGAAATTACGTCGGGCTCACTGAATAGTAAATATAAATACTTTAATGTTTCTGCAAAAAAGAAACTATAATGATAATAGTTAGTAATTCGCTTTTTATAATAAAAATATATAACTATATCAATTAAAATAAAATACGTTACCTTTCCATATTATCATTTTGTACAATATTTGGTCCTGCCACATTACGTAATCCAGAATATGCTGTCTGTGTTTTGCACCACGTTTCGATTGCCTTTTAAAGTAAAAAAATGGATCGAGAAATTGATATCATCAATATTAATATGCATAGATGTATGTATATATATATATACTTTATCGTCATTACCTGCCATATTTCCCAACCTTTTTCTTGATACGATTTATCTCCAGTAACTCGATATAATATAAACAGACTTTCAATAGTTTCTAAAAAAATGTCAGCGATAAAGTATTATTTATCACACATTCTTCTTCCTGATCACCCAAATTTGATACATACCAGGTCTGAGTAAATAGTTTCCATTCATTTGATAAACTCCATAAAGTAAAAGTTTATTATTCCATTGTGTAGCGAGCATCTTTAATTTATTTTTGTCTATGGGATCACCTTTTACAAAAAAGCTGAAAGATTCAGGGCCAATTCCCGTTGTAGTTGAATTGTATGCCCAAAAACACGTTTCCGCTAATTCTATTGCCAATTCTAAATCTTTTGGTCGATCCAACGTTTTCGATCCAATTGCTAACATTCCTGGTACGAAACAAGCCTATTAGAGCGAAAGAATGTGAGATAAACAAATTTAATTGTTTCAATAATTTCCAAAACATAAGAATGTTTCAGGTGGAATATTACCAAATGTTCCATTCTAGCAACAAATGAACCATGAGAGTAAGATCCAAGAAATAATAAATCCGGGTAAGCTTTAACCTGACCCTTTTTTATCAAGTATTTACTCATACTATCAATTGATTCCTCGTCTATTATTAAAAAATATATATATATATTTATATATTTTTTTTAGTCAAACTGTCCAATCCTACTTAATAATAATTACTATATACACTTACACATCCTTCTATATTGATCAATTGCACCTCCGATGTATATATATTCTTTGATCAAGTACTATTTAAGTTAAATGTTATTAATGTTAATATGATAACCAGTTGCATAATTGATATAATTAATAAATTTTGCTATACATAAATAAAATACCTCATAAAAACTATCACCCATACCTCCAAAATTTATTTCATCTATAATGCATAATAAATTATAATGATTATTTATATTTTAAAAAATGACTCTAATTGATTTAACTAGAATACCATTAGTGAATTGTCCCGATGTTTGACTAACGAAGAGAGGGTAAAATCCGGGAATCGATTTCTTTGCTTTATCTAGGACATCCGTTACTAGTTGTACCTACAAATAAAAGACAATATTAATTCAAATAATAAAAAAAGGTTCCCTCTATCTTTCGAATAAACTTACTTTATCGAAATAAGAGCTAATTCCAGTTAATTGAGCCAATTTCGTATATTCTAATAATAAAGTTCCAGCTTGAGATAAAATTCCCATACTATAATATGGTTGATAACCATTTGCTGTAAGTCCTTTTGTGAGATTCCAAGTGTTATAAGGTATTCCAGTTGGAGAATTAAAAGCAGGAATCATAGCTTCACCCAAATCTTTAGCTTTTTGTAATAACATTTCATCACCAGACAATTCATAAGCACTCAATAATCCTCCCAAATACCTAATAGTGGTTTCAAATATGCTGATATCATTTTTAGACCAAGTAAAATCAACGTTGGCTATATAATTTGTAGCATTTTTGAACTCATCTTTAAGATCCATGATCCACATAGTATCTAAAGCATCAACCATGGTAGCACCCCAACCATTATAATTATTACTAGAAGAATTAGTTATAGGCAAAAGTTCATCTGATCCCCATGCATAATTGACATAACCATTCCATGCATGTAAAAATCCTTGCTTAACTGACTCTCTACGAGATTCTCGTAATGCTTTTTCTTCAGGGGTTTCAAAAAAATTTATTGGATCAGATTGAATTTTTGGTAAATAAGAAACCTTATTAATTACATCTAAGAAGTCTATTTTATTAGTTGATTGAGTATTATTAAGATCACCAGTATCAACAGCTTTACCGGTTTCAGTAATATCGTTATTAGTTTCTACAATTTTACCTATATAATTATTATTTATAGTGTCAGTAATGTCATTAGTGTCAGTAGTGTCATTAACGTCCGTAAGTTCTGTAAAGTTTGTAATGTCAGTGTCTATAGATTCTAGAGAATTACTGGTGTTACTCCACCATTGTTCTGGTTTATCAAGGTCATCATTATCTACTGTAAATATTTGATAAGTTAATAATAGAAAGATGGATAAGAGAAAAATTGTTATCCTTAAACGCGTATTTAACCTCCATGAAAATTGATTATTATGGCTCATCATGAATTTTTATAAACAAAAATGAGCTTTTTTTTTCAAAAAAAAAAAAAAAAATTTTTAAAGAAAAGGATTTAATTTCGAAATTCAAATCAATTTTTATTATTTTCCAAATAAAATGGACGCACTTATCTAATTAAAGCAATACAAAAAAATTAAACAAACAAATTTAGTAAATATAAGTATGTGTGGTGAAACTCAAATGCATTTGGTGAATGAATCAATTATAGAGAGGAGTTCTGAAAAAAATTTGTGCAACTTTCGCAATTCAAGTAAAACCATAATGACTTTTTTATTCGATGATTTTAAGGTTTAAAAGTTTCAAATGAGCAATCATAATTTAATACAAGCGTGATCATTCCTTTTCAGGTAAGTCATTTATGATATAATTTACAAAATAAGATTAGGAAGTAATCAGATACCAAATTTACTATTATTTAAGCTTAAAACCATTTTTCTTGTGAAAAAATATTTGTAACCATGTTTCTCTAGGGACTTGGGGTATCGTTTTATTAACATTTCTAATTTATGTGACAATTAAATTTGATATGAAATATTACAAATTTTTTATTGACGTGAATATCATAATTCGCTTTTAATTTGGTATCAATATTTATTAATATCTAATTTAGATTTACAAATTCGATTTCATTACTGATTACTGTGATGACTGGATCTATCCGACTATCCCATTCTCATTAGGAACCCTAGCCTCATATATTACTGTATTATTTGAATATCCAGCGAAATTACATCAACCGTGATGTAATGTATTTTTTTCATACATGAATACCAACAGGTAATGATTCAAAACGGATTAATAAAATCTAAAACTTTTTTCCCAACCAGCAAAAATTGATTTTCGTGCAACACTGTTCATATTTCAAGTGGGAAATATATCCCTTTATTGAGGTTCATAATGTAGTATAATAATTAATTTATTGTTTCATTTTTATGTATTGTTCATTACAACAATCTTTTTTTTTTACACCTTTAAACATGCATTTTTTTAGCTAATTCATAATGCCTTTTGACTTTGTCAGTTCCATCGTCCAAACTTTTTCTCTGAATTAAGTTATTGTGGTACGTTAAACAATCTTATTCCTCTGTGTGTGGCGTTTTTTTCTAAAAATCCGGATTGGGAACTATTGCATGTGACATCGTTGTTTTAATATTTATATCATTAAATTTTTTTAAAAAAAAGTGCGATTGCAAATTTCTCCCTTTTTTTTCTTCATGCATTTTTTTTCTCATGGATTCCGCAGCAATGAACGTTCATAGAGAAAGTGGAAAGGAGACTTTTGATTACAAAAAACAATTTAATATTCAAACTCAGTTAATTTATTCTTTGAGAGCCCGTATTGAAGAATTGGAAACGGATTCTTTAATTAAAGACCAAAGTATTAATAAACTCCAACGAGAAATTTTTGATTTAAAAAAAAGTATTCAAACAATTTATGATAATATTAATACCCTTTCCGGAAACTTATTTGGTAATAAATCAAACTAAAAATCATTAATTTGTGATTATTGTTGTTATTAAAGTTTATTAAAATATACTTAAAATTAATTTTAGTTCCAGGAGAACTTCAACCACTCGCTCAATCGTCTGCACAAAAATATGCTTCAATTTCAGAGGAATCAGAAATAAGAAAGTTAAACAATTTGATGGAGGAGTACTTCTCAATATTAAATGTTGAAGTATATAACATAATTTTATTTTTTGATAAATATTTATTATATTTTGCAAGATTTCTTAATATTAATGTGATTGATCATACCATCTTTTTTTTTTCAGGAGGCTATCATAAGCTTTAAGGAGTTTAAATCAGAACATCATGCGAAAGCAATAGAATTATTTGCAAATAAAGCAATCGAATCAAATCAGAAAGATGTGGATGATGTTATGAAATTGTTTAAAAATATTGCATCTTCTAAGATTTGTAATAATAATACTTTTAAAAATGGTTTTGAAGGAACTATAAGTTTTTTGATGGATATTGGCGTAGATAAACCGTTGGCTTATTCTTTTACTGGACAATTATTATTTAGTGCTGAACTTGATTTCCAGGATATTACAAAACTTCTTAAACCTTTGGATGATGACAAGTTAATAGGAAAAATAATAAAAGGATATGCAAATGCTTTAAAAAATGATGTGGTAAATTTGAAAAAGTTCAAATGATTGTTTATGTATCGAATTTTGAATTTTTTTTTTTGACATTTTTTTTTCTTTTTTTCTCGCATATAAATTAGGATGAACCAACATATATACAAAAGTTAAACGAATTTAATTTCAAATCACTATTTTCAATGGCAAATGAAAACGATTTGAATAAATTTCTTCAAAATCTTGTAGGATGAAGAAACAATTTTTTTTTTGTATTTTTTTTTTTCTTGCATTTTTTTTTTATTAATTTTTCAATCTCTTTTTTAACTCAGGGACTCGGATCTTTCTTTAGTCATGAAAGGAATGATAACAGGAGCAGGAACTATAATTATGATAGGAATGAGTACAAGAATATTAACTATAATTATAATAACAAGAGCAATGAGAGTGAGAACAGAAGCCACAACTATGTAAATAAAGATGTGAATAAGGGCTATTCCTATTCATCCTATCTATATAATGGGAACCCATACCCTGATCCTTATAACGGGAGTGAGAATAGAGACAATCTTAATCCAACTTCTTATGTTAAGGAAGGTGCTTATAACGAAAATCCCTATCCCAATGCTTATAACGAGGATAAAGATAAGGGTCTTTATGGTGAAAATCCATATCCTGATCCATATAGTGAACATGAAAGCAAGGATCTTTATAGCGGAATTTCATATTCTGGCGGAAATGAAACTTATGGGAATCCTGAAAATAAAAGTAAAGACCCCTATACAGATTCTTATAATAAGAATCGTCCTTATGGTGGGAATCCTTTCCCCGAATCATTTTCGGGGAATGAAAGCAAGGATAATTCTGGTGGGAATCCTTTCCCCGAATCATATTCGGGGAATGAAAGCAAGGATAATTCTGGTGGGAATCCTTTCCCCGAATCATATTCGGAGAATGAGAGCAAGGATCTGTATGGTGGAAATGATCTTTATAATGAGAAAGAAAGCAAGGATCTTTATAATAGTTCGTATACTATTCCTTATGATAGGGATGGGAATAAAGATTCTTACAACAACAGAAATTTATATTCCAATCCTTATATTGAAAATGAGAGCAAGGGTCCTTATGGTAAAAATCCTTACCCTGATTCTCATAGTAAGAATGATAAAAATTCCTATTCTAATCCTTACAATGAAAATAAGAATAGGATCAACTATGATGGTTCCAATTCTCTCTATAAAGATGAAAGGAAAGAATCTTATAATAAAAATTCCTATTCTGATTTATATAGTAAAAATGATGATAAAAATTTTTATGGTGGAAATTATAAAAATGGTAGTGAGAATGTAAATAAAAACTATTCTAATTCTTATGATGAAGTTAGAAGTAAAGATTCTCATGATGGAAACTCTTATAACAAGAATTTAAATAATAATAAAAATCCATATCCTGATTCATATGGTGAGAATAGGTCTTATAGTGAAAATTATAATAAGAATTATAATGATGATTTTTATAATAATGAAGACAAAACTTATAATGGAAATTCAAAATATAATAAGAATATAAACAATTATAATAATTTTTATGATGAAAATAGAAGTCATAATTCCAGTGAAAATTCATATAGTAGAAATAAGAACAATTATACTTATAATGAAAATAAAAGCAAAAATCCTTATAATAGAAATAATTATAATGAATATAATAATAGAAATTTCAATACTACCAATAATAATAGAACGTATGATGACACATGGTAAAAAAAATATTTGTTTTAGTAAATTTTTTAAAAATTTAAAAATAATATAATTTTTTTTGATAAAAATAGTTTTTATTAAATATTTTTTGTATATCTTGTAATTATAAAATTAAAAACTGATTTTTATTTTCAAAATATTTTAATATTTATAATTATAAAGTAAAGTTTGAAATATATATAAAAGATATAAAAGAAAAATAATTTAAAAAGAAATATTCTAATAAATAAATGTGTATTTTAGTAATTTTACCCATTATATAATGTTTAAATCTCACAAAAATTTGTAAAAAAGAAATTCTTAATATACAAACTTTTTAAAAAATATACAATATATGTATTTTTACCTATATAATTACTTTATAAGTTTATTTAAAATACTTAAAACATCAAAAATAGGTTTGAATATTATTTTTAATTTATTTGATTCATTAAATCATATAATGTATTTAATGTTAAACAGAATTAAATAATTGACATAAAAAGTATTTTTTTTTAAAAAAAAATCAAGATTTAAGTATTATATATAGAGGTAAAATTTAAATTTACCTATTATTTTAATTATTAAAATTAAATTTTAAAATATTAAAAAATATTTTAATTACTAAAATTTATATTATTAAAATTTAAAATAATTTTTTCTATAAAATAAACAATTTATAAATTTACAATATAATTTTAAAATTACATATAATATTATAGAAATAAATTAAATATAATTCATTAATAATATTTTTATATTATCAAAGCAATTATTGGAATTTAGTAATTTATTAAAAAAGAAAAAAAAATGGTATGAAATTTTAAAATATAATATTTGAAATTTCATATTTATTACATATATAATCCAAAAATAACTATTATAAAAATCATTTTTATTTTTATATTTTTATTGAATTAAAAATATTTTATAAATTAATTTAATAAATATATCTACTAAATTAGATTTTTTTTTATTAATTATTAAACAAAATTTTTAAAAAAACTTGCTGCATTTTTTTATATTAAAAAAATTTTTAATAATATTAAATATTATTACAGATTTTAAGTTAAATTTATAATAATATATAAATTATTGGTATAGTATAATCTTAAAATCTATAATATACAGTTAACCCTTGTTATAACGAACCTTAGAATCCAGATCTCAACTTCACTATAAGACTATAATGAAGATTTTAAAAGATTTGATTGGTTAATTCGTTATAGCAAGGGGAAATTTATTATAATTGTCTAAAAAATTCACTATATCAAGAGTTCGCTATATCAAGGTTTGACTGTATATATATAATCTAAAGTTGATCAAAGTTAGTATAAATGGTTATTTTAAAACTACAATTCTGTTCAAATTTTTCTTAATTTCAGCCAAATTATAATGTAAAATTAACATTGCATTTACATAATGTAACATTTTTTTTAATAATTATGAATATATTTACCTAATTTTTAAGAACATACTTATAAATTTTAAACTTCATTTTATTTAGTTTAATCTGGCTAAAAAAAGTTATTTATTATAAATTTTAAAAAAAACTTTTTCAATCTTTTTTCTTTTGCTTATTTATTTTTTTAAAATATTTAAAATGAAGTTATTTTAATAAAATTTTTTTTTGCAAAGAGCTTAAATCATAATTTATATAACAATAATTATTATTTATTAATTTCATTTTATAAGATTAAAGATTAATTATTGGTCAAAAGTTGTATTTTTTAGATGACAAAAAATTTTGAAAAATTTTACAATAGAATATATAGATTTTGCTATGGGCAATATCTTTTATTATTATGATTTTTAATGTTTAAAAGTGGTAATTTAACTTTATATAGAACTCTAAAAAAAGAATTATTTTTGTGAATTTATAAAAAAAATGCATAAAGTTAAATTTAATCATTTTTATTTTGTTCATTAAGATTAGTGAAAAATATTGAACAGATAAGTTAGTAAAAGAGTTAAAATAAAAAAAATAATGTATTTTGAACTATATTCTGAACATTTGTATTTATTTTTTGCATATATCAATAAAAAATTTTTCTTGGCATTTTCCAAAATAGTGAATATTAATAAATTTCACATGAATTTTTTTCATGTGGTCACATGATTTTTATTTTTATTTTTTATTATTTAATATTAGAAAATAAAAAATTTAAGGGCTTTTTTTTTAATATATAATGTTATTATTTAGTACAATAAAATTGTAAAGCAAATCTTACATATACAGAAATTTACTATATATAATAATATTTAGCAAAAAAAATTTTAAAACAATAAAAGGTAAAAAATCATGTAATAATAATTAGAAGAATATGGACTTTGATATAAAAAATCCTGAAGATTATACTAATTAAAAAGACCAATAGCAAAATATATATTTTTTATAGTGAAACGCTTTACTTTTGCTTTTCTTCTGCCAACCTTTTTAACCTTTTTTCTTCTACCAACCTTTTTTTCTTTACCAACCTTTTTTCCCTATTTTTTTCCCTATTTTTTTCCATTAATTTTTCCTTTATCAACTTTTCCTCTGCTCTCTCTTTCTCTATGTGACATACAAGTTCCACTCTAGTTACTAGCTTACCATCATTCATAATGACATATACCTTTTTTGGATGGTAAAGGTAGTTCGCAATACCTTCCATTTTATTAATTCCCCAGATATCCATTTCTCTTGTCATTTCACACCATGCAAATAAAATATCACGATCATCTAAAAAAAAACAACCATTTCAAAATGATCTACAAACAGTGGGTAAATATTGGTAATACCATACTTTTCATTGAAGTGTTTCTTATTTTCTTGATCAATTAGCCATCCATCTGTAGATTCATAAAAATCACGAAACTTATAATCATTCTTTAATGTAGCAACCAATTCTAAATAACTCTGCAATTTTCTCATTGCTTTATTTCTTTCTTAGCTGATCGATATTGTTTGAGTTCCCCGAAGATCTAATTTCTATTGGAATAAAGAAATCCAGACATTTATTTCCATACAGTTTCCAAACTTTTAAATCTCTTATTTTAGGATTACATTTCCATGCTGATTCTAAAGAAGAAGATGATGATTGTTCTTTCTCTAAAGTATATATAAATTTTGTTTGTCTTTCAGATTGCAAGCTGTAACTGATACATCAAATGCAAAATTGATGATCCTTTTCTGATTTGATTTTCAGGAAATGTTGATTGCTACTAATTAACTGTTGTATTTGCATTCTATTACAGTCATCTATCAACAGATTTAGTCTTGGTGCTGATAAAGAAATTTTACCTGTTTCTAATGATATTTTTTGTGATTTTTTTTTGTCTTTTTTTTTGAGTTTTCTTTGAGAAATATAGATTGATCATGTACAAATAATAGATAATATAGGGTTACTATAATAATTGTGGTTTCATTCACTCCTAATATTATTGAGCTCAGTAAAGAAATCTATTGATAAGAAATTAAGTAAAATATAAAAATAAAAATATATTATTTATATTTTATTTAATTTGTTATTAACAATTAATTTAAAAAGATAATATAGGATTCTTATAATAATTGTGGTTTAAATTCATTTCCATAATATTATTGAAATTTCGGTAAAATACATTGATAAGAAATTAAGTAAAAAATATAAAAATAAAAATATATTATTTATATTTTATTTAATTAACTTTATTAAATTAATTCTAAAAATGCAATTTTACTACTATTAGATTTGGCTTGTTGAGATGATTCCAATGAGCTATATGTTATCCTTTTCTGATTACTAGATCAAAAGTAGCAAACTGTCTGATTGGTAATGATATTTAGCAAAAATGCCAATTAGTCACCAATTGATCACCAACCAATTACCTAATTAATGACCGATTGGTGATTGATTGATATCTGATTTTTCACTTTTTAACCTGTACAGTCAACTTTGTTATAACGAACCCTAAGGTCCAAACCTCAACTTCATTATAAAACTATAGTGAAGATTTTAAGAGATTTGATTGGTTAATTCGTTATAATGAGGGGAAATTTATTATAATTGTCGGAAAAATTCATTATATTAAGGGTTCGCTATATCAATGTTTGACTGTATAAAGTAGTGAGAAATGAATTTTTGTTATTTTAAATTTAAGAAATAAATTAATGTTTCTTTTTATTATTTTTTTTTATAGTATATGTACTAGAAGAATATCAATTTAAATATTATAAAACTGGACTTAAAGGTAATAAAAAATAAGAAAAAGAAAGATTTTTTATTATTTTAAATTTAAGAAATGAATTAACATTTCTTTTTATTATTTGTTTTGTAAGACACGTACTAGAAGGATACTAACTTAAATATGAAACTATACTCTAAGGTAAGAAATAAGGAAAAGGAAAATTTTTTTTATTTTAAATATAAAAAATGAACTAATATTTCTTTTTATATTTTTTTGTAAAGTATAGCTTGAACTATAAAGAAGGAAATTCAGTACTAAAGTTTATAAAAAAAAAGTTTGGCTGAGGGAATTTTTGACTTTTTATTTGTAAATAATTCTTTTAACGAAATATATAATATTTTATTTTTTTTATAGGTTGCTGATTCTTTAGAATCTTTTTTATTTTTTTTAATTTGATTTTTCTTTTTTTTTTGTAGATATCAGTTCTTTTGGCTTTAGAATTTTGATCTGGTAAATTTTGATTTTGATTCAAAACTTATATTTTTTTTAATTTATTTTTTTTTTCAATTTTTCTTGTTTTTTTATAAATGTCAGTTTCTTCAACTTTAGAATTTGAGTCTAGTAAATTTCAATTTGAAAATTTGAAATATGTTTTTTTTCAATTTATTTTTTTTAATTTTTCTCCTTTTTTTTGCAGATATTGATTCTTTTAACTAAAATTAACTAATATTTCGTTCACATAATTTTGAACATAGATTTCAATATTCTTTTTTTTATTTCTTTTAACAATACCTTCATTGGACATATATGGATTTCAGTCAGTAAGTAGATTTTTTTTTTTAACATTATTTATTTAATAAAATATTACTAACTACTTCAGTTTCATTTTTTTCTTTTTTATAGACAACTGGTTTTTTAGTTATTAGATATAAGTTGTTAGATATATTGGAGTTCTATATAGGATTTTTTTTGAATTATTTCTTTAATAAAATAATTACTTCTATTTCATTTTTGCAGAGCAATTTTTATCATTAAAAACTTTAGTAGTGATTAAATAAAAAATGTAAGCTTTTTTATATTAGTAAAATAGCGTGATAATAGATCATCAGGAAGTTACGAAAAAAATATACATTACATATACATTTATGCAAATCATGTACATTGCAATATTCATTCTTTTTAATGTACAAGTAATATTTAACATTAATGAACATCATCAATGAAATTTTTATCATGATGTGCAGCATTTAATAATAAATATTCAATGTACATATCTTTGCTATAATAAAAATATAATTACTAACTAGTAAATTTCAGTTAGTATTGATCGGTATCATGTGATCAGTTTGCCGATCGATCTTTTTTTTCGATAAAAAAAAGTCTAATAAAAAACTTTAAACTTTTTTTTTCCCTTTTTTTCACTTCCCTTCGTCCCCTTGTCCTTTCGTCCTTCTCCTATATCCTTCCCTTTTCTTTCGTCCTTCACTTCCCTTTCGTTCTCTTCTTTTTCTCACACCTGTAAGTTTCGTTACTTTTTTTTAATTTATTTTTTTTTTATTTTTTTTTAATTTTATCTTTTTTTTCATTTCTTTTCATTATTTTATTTTTTGTAGGACGTTTACTAGGGGGACGCCAGCTTGAATACTATGAAACCGGACTTTAAGGTAGTAAGAAACTGAAAAGGGGAAGATTTTTTGTTATTTTTAATTTAAGAAACGAACTAACGTTTCTCTTTATTATTTTATTTTTTGTAGGACATTTACTAGGGGGACGCTGGCTTGAATACTATGAAACCGGACTTTAAGGTAGTAAGAAACTGGAAAGTAGAAGATTTTTTGTTATTTTTAATTTAAGAAACGATCTAACGTTTCTTTTTCATTGTTTTTTTTTGTAGGACGCCAGCTTGTTCACGAAACCAGACTTTAAGGTAAAAAACTGGGAAAGGGGAATGGTGGAAAGGGATTTCGCAAAGAGGAACCAAGATTCGTAAGAATCTTGGTTTTTTTTTATTTTTTTTATTATTATGAAACGGTTTACTAACTGTTCCTTTCTTTTTTTTATAGGTTCGGTGTCTCAGAGGGCTTCCGAAGAATGGAAAATGGAGAACTAAGGTTCGTAAGTATTATATTCAGTTACGAACCTTAGATTTATTTCTTTAATACTATGGACGGTTCTAACCATTCTTTTTATTTTATTTTTTATAGGTTCTGTCGGGTGATCTTCCGAAGAACGGAAAACGGAGAACTAAGGTTCATAAGTATTATATTACGAACCTTAGATTTATTTTTTTTAATACTATGAACGGTTCTAACCGTTCTTTTTATTTTATTTTTTATAGGTTCCGTCGGGTGGTCTTTCGAAGAACGGAAAATAGAGAACTAAGGTTCGTAAGTATTATATTATGAACCTTAGATTTATTTTTTTTAATACTATGAACGGTTCTAACCGTTCTTTTTATTTTATTTTTTATAGGTTCCGTCGGGTGGTCTTCCGAAGAACAGAAAACAAAAAACTAAAGTTCGTAAGTATTATATTACGAACCTTAGATTTATTTTTTTTAATACTATGAACGGTTCTAACTGTTCTTTTTATTTTATTTTTTATAGGTTCCGTCGGGTGGTCTTCCGAAGAACGGAAAATGGAGAACTAAGGTTCGTAAGTATTATATTACGAACCTTAGATTTATTTTTTTAATACTATGAATGGTTCTAACCGTTCTTTTTATTTTATTTTTAGGTTTTGGGTTTCTCGGGTGTCTTCTGAAAAATGGAAAAAACCAAAATTCGTAAGTACGAATCTTTGGTTTATTTTTATTTATTTTATTATTATGAACGGTTTCTAACCGTTCTTTTCTTTGATTTTTAGGTTTTGGGTGGGCTTCTGAAGAACAGAAAACCCAAAGATTCGTAAGGACAATACGAATCTTTAATTTTTTTAATTTTTTTTGTTATTTCTAATTCTTTTTCCTTTTAGATCTTGGGTGGGTTTCTGAAGAACGGAAAAAGAAGACGAATCTTAACGGATTGGTAAGTTTCGAAGATTTCAATTCACTTCGAAACTTGGATTTTTTTATTTTTCTTTTAGAAACGTAAACTAATGTTTCTTGTTTGCTTTTTTTTGTAGGATCTGGGATCACTCAGTTATATGGAATTTCGAAGGTATATACAGTACCTTCAAATTTTTATTTTTTCTAACGAAACGTTTTTACTAACGGTTTCATTTTTTTTCTTTTGTAGGTCCAAGACGCGACTGGATCCTATTTCGAAGGTATATATATCCCTTCGAATTTTACTTTTTTTTATTTTTAACGAAAAGTTTTATTAACATTTTCATTTTTTTCTTTATAGGTTTATTTTGGAAATCAATTTTTATCTAGTATTTAACATATTATATAGATTTAAAATAGCCATAGATATTATATTAATTAGTTAATAATACATTTGTATAGTATAATGATAGTATAATAATAAATAACGCATGTATTTTAATATCATTAATAAATGTGTTAATTAATCGTAATGTACAGGTGATGAACATCTTTAATTTGGCGATGAACATCAAATGTTGTGACATCAGTAATACATTGCAGGGTCCGATGTTCAGCGTTTCTTTATGATGTACATCAAGTGACCGATGTACATTTGATGAATATTTTTCCCGTGACTTCCTGATGATATATTTTTTTATATATTTTAATTAATATATAAATGAAAATACTATTATCAGTTATTATAATAATAATAAATAAATATTAGTATAATGTTTATTAAATTTAAAATAATATACATCGTAATGTATAAGCAATAAACATTTTGATTTTGGTAATAAACATCAAATGTTGTGATATCAGTAATACTTCTTTATAATGTACATCAAGTAACCGATGTACATTTGATGACCATTTTTCCTGTAACTTTCTGATGTACATCATTCTGGAATCATGTGATCGGTCATTTTATCACCTGCATAATTTTTGCTACAAATTATTTGCTATCCCATTGGTATTATCCTATAAATAAGCAGAATCTTAAATTTCACTTTTATTCTAAAAAAGGATATTTTGTATGCTAATTATTTAATTCTAATTAGAATTAATACATCATGTGATTTAATGAAAAAAATTTTGAAAAAAAAGTTTTGTTAAAATTATTTTTGGTATTTTAAGTAAATTTGCAGAGTAGGGAAAAATACATATAATAAATATTTTTTAAAAAGTTTGTATATTAAAAATTTCTTTTTTTGTTACAAAATGTGAGATTTTAACATCATACAGGAAGGATAATATATACATTTTTCCATATTTAAATTTTGTAATAGTTTCTATATAGTAAAAATTTCTAACAATTTATTTAAATTATAAAATATATGAAATCAATCCTAAATATATATTTTGAAGTTATATTTAAAAAGTATAATAAAGTTTATAAACTAAACTGAAAGTAAATGCAAAAAATATAATTTTATTTATAATAAAATTTTAAAACTAAAAAAAAATATATAATAAATTTTATATTAATTTATACTATATTATATATATGAGTTATTTTATATGATACTTTTAATGGGATTATTATAATAATATAGTTAATTTAAAAGGGGTTATTACAAAATTCTACCAGAATAAATCTTAATACTTTAATGTTGATTAAATAAATTATACTATGATTCTGTATAATTCTGCATAATATAAGCCATTTGTTAGAATTTTAACATATATATTAAATTATTGATTAAATAAAAATAATAAATAATAGCAAAAATAAGTAAATATAATGAATGAAGAATAAATGCAATTAAAAACTAATAAAATAACTAAACAAGTACTAAAACCTTAATTTAAACCTTAATTTTAGCTTTTAACATGAATTTTAAACTCAGTATATTTTAAAATAATAAAGAGCCTGTAATAATCACTAGCTATTAATATTGTCAAATTTAAAGATATTATAGTATTTTATAAAAGAAGTTGTAATAATACCTATCGATATAGCAAAAATAAAAGATTAAAAATAAATATTTAAAATCTGTATTATTTAAAATGCTAAAATATAGTTATAATAAGAACATAAAAAAAATAAAAAGTTTTTTATTATCTGATTATCTACACGTGATTACTTGATTCTACATATTTTAGTTTGTATCCGCTTTATCTTTTTTTCCTTTAAATATAAAATATATTCATGTAATTTGATAATTAAAAAAATCATAGCATGAAGAATTTCAGAAATTCGGCTTAATTTCAAATTTCGTTAGTTTGTGGAATTTCAGATTTCAGATTTAACTAAATCAATTTGGGCTGGGATTACAAATTTTCAAACTAATAAAATGATTTAGCAAATCAAAGCAAAAATCAGACTCATCAACTTTATTATTTGCGAATATATTATGCAAAAAATTTTTTTGATATATAATATAGACTTACATGCACTAATATCATCTATAATTGTTTTTTAAACCGATTTGTTGTAATCTATATAAATCAATATCAAATTAATAGCGGTAACTGTACCAGGGAGTGTCACAGTATACCCAGTTAAATTTGGATCTCCTGCAACGATAGGAGGATCCCAGAAGACGTCTGACGCTGGAATAGTAACCACGTAGTTAGCATATCCATCCGGCGAACTATTTATATACATACCTCTTTAATAATTTACTAAAGAGTCTGCCTGCAGTATTACAAACTGTAGGTAGTTGACTATTAAGTTGTAAAGTTCCGAAATCCCACTACAATATTGCAAGTCATTTTAAAACTCCAAGATGCTTAATCACAGGAAATACTAACAGTAGATAAACCTTACTTTTAGATAGAGACTCCTGCCAAGTTTGGGTTTGAATTTTTCTGGAAAAGTTTGGATCGCTTTTGTGACTTATGTCTTATGAAGGGTTTTGGAAAATTTTAATGCCCTACTATTCCATACTGAATGGAGTACATACAGAATTTATTGTATAGTTGAAATTGGGCTAGGCGGGTTAGAAGGGTAGGAATTATAAAATGGGAATTCCTTTTTGGAGAGCGTTTTTGAGGTAGGAGAGTATCCAGTACCTAATACGAATTTGCAAATAAGTACGGTACGGATGATCAAAAATTCCAAAAATTCCGTACTTGTCCCCTCGATATATCGGAATTCTAAATATAACGGATTTTTGACAAATTTTACTAATAACTAATGGAACGGATGATTCCATTATTCCGAATTTCACTGTGTAACTATTATATTAAACGTGGTAATTTGGACATCACATAAAAAAAAAAATTACCTTACTGACAAATCACAAAATCTAATAAAAATTATACTAGTGCGTACAAAAGTTTAAAAACAACTTTAAATTTTGTACAACTTTGAATTTTTGTACCACAACATCATGCTTTTAGAAGGCTGCTCAGTTAATTGTTCATTTGTCTCTTGATTAGTCGAATTGGCAAAAGTTATTTCTTCCATGAGGAATTATTTTTTTGAAGACTTATAAAAAACAGTGGAGCTTGCTTTATGTTTATATACATAATTCGTCTTTTTTAAAGTTTACAATCATAAATTATTAAATTATTAATGATAATAGATATCGAAGTTTTCATCATTTTCAGATAAAGTTTTATTAAATTTGGCGTTAAACTCTAACTGTAATATTAGTCATTTTTAAATTTTGTAATACTGTATGTTCTGGATATAGAAAATATTTATCGGCTATTTTAAAATTTACTGTTTTTTTTACTTATAACTCGTTTGTATACTTGTTAAACCTGATAAAATTGGATGTTATTAAACTTTAAATCTTTAATCATACCTGTTTTTAGCTTCAGTCGAAAGACCATAGTGCAAGCTACAATTCTATTTGTACAATGAGTTTAACAACTCATTGTTCGTTAATGGTGCGATCATCATTTTATATATAAACATATTTGGATGCTTCATTTACATCAATAAAAAAAGCGATTACGCGTTCAAGTTCCTTTTGTTTCCATTAATGGTAATTAATTGTAAAACTTTATTATAAAAAAATTTAAAGTTGACAAATAAAAATTATATCTACGCCGTAATGGCCAATTTTAGGAGTTACAAAGGAACTTTCCGTTTATTTTTTCACATGACCAATGATAATAAATAGTGTTTATGAGAAAAAGAATATAACACTTAAATAAAAAATGTCTGAATTAGCACTTGTTGCCGCAGCTCTTTCTTCCATAATTAATTGTCCTGTAAAAACATATTATGAATGTGTAGCTAATGAGCTAGAGATTTTACCTAACCAAATTTTAGACCTTGATTTAGTTCATAAATATTCCTTTGTCAAAGAAGGTGATGATAAAGCTGTTCCAAAACCCTCTTTCAGACAAGACGATGAAAAAGATGAAAAAGAAAAAATTGTTAATAGACGTTCCAGACAAGGTGATAAAAAAGATGAAAAAAAAGTAATTCATAGACGTTCCAGACAAGGTAATGAAAAAGATGAAAAAGTTGTTCAAAGACGTTCCATTGTTAGACAAGAAAATTTAGCCCAAGTTAACCCTGATACCAGTAATTTACCTTTACCTCCACAACCTATTCAAATTTTTTTCAAAACTTCTTTTGGGAGAAGTCATTCAATATTTGTACTTCCGAATAGCAGTGTCCTCGAATTAAAACAAGCAATTCAAAAAAAGCTTTACATTGATAGACCGATACGTCTTGGATTTTCTAGCAAATTATTGAATGATCGTAGAACTCTAGAATCTTACAATATCAAACGAGGTGATACTATACATATTTTATTTCGAATGCTCGGAGGTTCTGAATACTATGTTATAAATGATGATTTTATAAGCCCCCAATATAATTTCGACTTTACGAATTTAAGAGATGATGGAGTAGTTTATACCCGTGGAAAGGAATTATACAAACGACCTTATGGATGGAGAAGAATAGCTCTTAATATTAATAAGTATGGTGACAATGAGTGGTTGGGTTCCGCTGGTAATAGTTCCAGCGAATGGCCAGTCACTTATCATGGCACCAAGAAAGAATTTGCTAATAACATTTCTGAAAAAGGTTATCTGCTTGGTGAATGTAAAAGATTTGCTTATGGGAGAGGAATTTATTCAACTCCTGAAGTTGATATAGCTGAAGAATATGCTACTAAATTTACTCACGAAAATGTTAATTATAAGGTGGTTTTTCAGAATAGGGTTAACCCTGTAGGCTTGAAAAAGGCTGATATTGGTGATGGTAAATATTCGTATTGGATTACACCGGAAGAAGATGATATTAGACCATATGGATTGTGCATAAAAGTAGTTTAATAAGTGATAATAATTGTATCTAAGAGAACAGAAGCCACTAAATTCATAGCTTTGTTTATTGAAATTTAATTTAATAATACGTTAAGCTCCGGATGTATTTCTTATTTTTCAAAAATTCGATTCTCATTATAATCATGAAAAAAGACATCCGTATTGAATAGTTATATTGTATGACTATTTATTAAATAAACATAAACAATAATTTTTTAAAATTTTATGATGGACCTTTAGCATTTATATTCTAGGGATACTAAAGAAACGATGGTAAAAAGCAATACGTATGTTAATTTATTTCAAAAAAAATGACATGAATATCAGAAATTTACATTCTCTTATTACTTTGCACTCCTTTAATAACTAGCTCATTTAAGAAGCTACCACTTGAAAAAATGTTTGTTTCTTCTACATTTTTGGGGATTGTATTAGTTACATGTTAATCATTAAGATTCGCATGCATTAAAAAATATGTATCCCGCAATAACTTAGCCTTCAAATGCTTAAACATACATTAAAATAAAATATATTTAAAATGCATAGAGAATTCTAGAAAATTTCGTTCTACATTACAAGAGATCGATAATCTAATAAAATAAAAGGGTAAATATTTAACCATTATTTTCTAATGCTCGTAAAACACTGCGATATATTTTGTCTTGCTACCGAAATAAACGAAAGGTTCATTTTTGACAGTTCGATTCATTCAATTTTCGCCAAAAAAATTTCACTTGCAGGTCAATCAATTATGGATATGGAGTTTGAGGACGCGAAACCTCAAATCAAATGACTACATCACAAAACGCCAATCAAAATTATCCAGTATACAGGATGAAAATAAGATTTTCTTATCATTATTACTTACATTGTGTTTACCACGGTTGACGGTCAAAAAGTAAATAATAAAACACCTTGGTCTCATTTGAGAAAACAGGATTGAATCATGCTGCTAAATGCTAATCTGCTATATCAACTTTACATTATCCTATTTTATATCAATTACCAACCCATTTATCCTGTAGTCCCGTATATTGGGCATAAATATCGATCATAATTTCTACTGCTACTGTAAAAATGTGCCGGAATGGCTTAAATCAAATGTATAATAGTATCAGAAAAATCCATTTATATTCTTAAATCTTATTTCTGCAATTTTAAATTACGAAAATATTTGATATTTTCAATAATGGAAATTTCTATTTGTATACGGGTGTTCAAGCACGGCATGATATGTGTAATATATAATTGGTGACAGTAATGGCATTTGCTAGCCAAAAATTGACCAAAATATATATATATTTAATAAAGTAACCAATTTATAATATATAATCATTTTAAGTATTTATTGATTTTTAATTAATTTGTTAAAACTCGTATTTTTTAACATCAAATAAAAAATTTTTAGCTGCGGCCAATTCCATATAGCGCTAATTTTGGCCGTGGCCGATCGGCCAAATTGTATTATATACCACGTGACCGTACTTGTTATCTAGTTTTTTTATTTTTTTGGGTTATTTTCCAAGTGATAAATATGTTTGACAAAAAAAACCTCCACCTGAATATGTTTTAAATAACATTTTTAATAATTATAATTAATTATTAATTGTTAATAGTTATAACATAACAGAATTTCCACTATAATTATTTTTCAAAATACTTTTTATATTAAATAAAAAAATAATGCTTCTTATTAATTAAAAAAAAATTATATAATTTAATAATTTATTACTAAATTTAAAAAAGTTTGAAAAGTTCAAAATCTAAAATTCTAATTTTTTTTTTCAAAAATAATAATAATAATAATAATTATGATATCTTAAAATCAAGGTTTTATTCAATGTATTGATCCTATGATAATAATAATTATTGAATATTGGAAAATTCTTTCATTTTTTTCAGAAACAAATGTTATTTTTTTGAATATTTACTAAAAAACTAATAGTTCAGTATTAAGATAAAAGTGTTCTTTTATAAAAAAGACATACTTTTTATTATTATTCTTTTAAGGTTTAACAAAAATTGTATAAAACTTTTGCTTCTTTACAGAAGTTTTTGCAGGACTTTTTTCTCATAAAAAAGTAAAAATATGATGACCAATTAAATATAAGATGTTTTAAAAAGAAAATCATTACTAATTATACATTTTTTTAGACAAGAAATATAAAATAACATTCAGAAGCTAATATGTTACACTTTATCAGAAAAGAAAATTTATGTATTTTTTTTCATATAGACTTATTGCAAAAAAAAAAGATATACTGATAGTTTTCACCAATAATGATTATATTACTAAAAAATATGATAACAAACTCTTTATAATCAATTCAGATAGAATTTTGATAAATATTAAATACAGAATTTTAAAATATCTTATTAGTATATTTTGTAGGTTACCAATAAATTTAAAAATTAAAAGTAAATATTATTTTAAAATTCATTAACTTTTATTAAGCAAACTGGTAGTAATAAAATCAAAACTTAAGAAATAAGAAAAAAGCAGATAGATTACAATATATATTAAATTTTAATTATAAAAAAAGCTATAGTATTTAAGCTTTTATATTTTGTATTCATACTGTAGTGAATATTTGTACTTTATATAATGTTATATTATTATTTATTATAAAATATATTAGAATTATTAATTAAAAATGATAGATATATATTAGCATCTCTATTAATAAATAAGGATAAAGATTACAATAATAAAAAATTAATTATAGTAAATGTATTGGAATTATTTATACTAAAATAGGTTTAATTAATTATAAAGATAATTATATAATTACAATATGGAAATTAGAATATACTAGACAATTCAAATTACTGAAGAAATAAAAAAAGTATAAAAAAAAGATCCTTTTATAGTTTAAAAAATAATAGATATAAATAAAATGAAGCAGGTAATAATACCGTAATATATTTAAAGTAAAAGAAATAATATCAATATACTGCAAGTTAATAAAAAATTAATACTAAAGAAAGAATATATATCAAAAAGAAAAATAGAATTTTTAATAAATCAAGTTTTAAAAGATTTTTATAAAACATTATTTTGATAAAATACACTTTCTTTAATATAGTAAAATAAAGAAAAGGAATTAAAAATTTAGATAAATGAAAAGATGTAAATGTAATTTAAATGTAAAATATTACAGTTATAAATATATTGAACAAAAATTGGAAAATATGCAGATATAAGATTTAATAAAAAACTTCCATCTATGAAAAAAGTTTTTAATAAATAAATCAGTTGTCTTATATATAGGGATTTTTTCAAAAAAAACTTCAAAGTATTAATAATTTACAGATATTATAATATTATCAAATTGAAAATAATATGTAATTATTTAATAAAAAAACTTCTTTCTTTACTATTTGATAATTTGTTTTTCTAAAACTAGTTATATTATAAAAAAAAAACAAAAATAATTAGTTAACTAATTATTTATCTATTTTTCAGTTACTTTTTAATTATATTTTAATTTATACTTTTTTTTCTATTTGATAAATCTATTAGGAAATATCTTATTTTTTCTTATCTATTTATAGTATATATCGATATATAAGACTATTTAGTTAAAAAAAAAAATATAGATGATTTATCTAATTGAATTATTTTATTAATTTATACTATTTTATATTTAATAATATTTACATAGCATTTTTTAAAAAAATATATATAAACTTCATTTTATGTACCATATATATAATAAGTTATAATATCCTTCTATATAGTATTCCTTAAAAAAATTACTTTTTTTATTGATTTTATTATTTAGAGAATTAAAATTTACCCAGAAATTATATATAAATAATTTTCTAATTATTATAAAAAATTTTTAATTAAATAATTAAAAAATTTATATTATTCTTTTATAAAAAGATTAATTTATTATTATTATTATTAACAAAAATACTATTAAAATTAAAATACAAAAATTATATTTTACATTATAGCATTTAATATTACAGTTATAAAATTTATATAATTTTTTTTATTTATTACTTTAACTTTTATTTTATATTATTAATAATTTAACTAAACTAATTTATTAATTTAATAATTATATTTTACATTAAAGTATTTAATATTACAAGTATTATTCAAATTTTTTTTCTAATCATTTTCAAAAGTGCTAAGCAATTTTAATTAATACAACTTGTTTAATTTAAGCTATAATTTTTATAAAATTATATACAGTATTATGATGTTAAATACTATCATTAAAATAACCATTATTATAAATTTATTTTAATAGGAAAAGTTTAAAATATATTTTTTTTTAATTAAAATTTATTTTATTAAATATTTTTAATATAAATTTTTTTTATTAGTAACTTTATATTTTAAATTTTAAAAACAATTTTTTTATATTAATATATTAATTTTTAATTTATAAGAAAAATATTTTTTAAACTACTTTTTTAAAAATCAATTAATTATCAAAGTTAATTTTTTGGTTAATTTACAATTTTAATTAATTAAAATTTTAAAGTTTATTTTAAATAATTTAATTAAAATTAATAAATTTTACTATATAATTTACATTTCAATTTACTAATTATTTTTTATTTAAATAGTAAATTAATAATTAATAAAAGGGTTACTATACCAATTTTTCTTTTTAATCCAACTATATTTATATTTTTTGTATTAGTTAACCAATAGAACTAAAAAATAATAAAAAAATTATTACTGATTATTAAAATACTATTTTTTAATTTATTAATAAATAATTTATTAATTAATTTTATTAAAAAAAAATTTCAAAAAAATAATTATATATTATAAGATTAAAAAGTAACTATTGGTTAGAAGAGTGTCAAAAGTTGTATTTTTTAAATAACAAAAAATTTCAAAAAATTTTGCATTTAACTTTAATGATTTCATTGGGATTTTGATTATGATTATATTAAAATTTAAAAGAATATGTAGAATTTACTATAAAAATCAACTTTTATTATTGTAATTTTTAATGTTTAGAAGTAGTATTTTGATTTTTACATAGAACCTAAAAAAATATTATTTTTATAAATCTGTAAAAAATGCAAAAATTAAATTTTATTAAAACTTTACATTTTAATGAACAAAAATATTATTTTTTAAAAATTAATTTATATCTACTAAAAATATAGACTAATATAGCTGCAAAATTATAGGATAATTTAAATCACATTGACAAATTTTATATTTAGATATAATTTATTTTAAAAAATTGTAGGCAAATTTATCTGTAAAACTATTTAGGAATAAATTTTAATATTAAAAATTTAATTTAAAAAAAGTAAAAAATATAATATTAATTATTAATAACTATTTTGGTATACTATTAAAAAATTTATCCCTTAAATCATATTACAGTCGCAATTTTATTTTTTAAAGATACTTTTAATATTTTATTAAAAAGTCAGTTCCGAAATTAAGTCCGAAATTAACACTTAATTCTGGCCAAAATTAAAGTTTGGCCGAAATTACGATTAAATGTTACGAAATATCACGTGACTCAACACCAATTTCCTAAAAAGGAAATTTTATTTCCCAGTAAAATTGGCGAAGTCCGTTACACAAAGATTACACAAATATCCAAATAAGGAAGGAAATTTTTTAATGTTGATCATTTTCCGGCCAGAATTACGTCCAATAATTTCGGTCAAATTTCGAACTTTCGGGCAATAATCGGCATTATAAATTTCGGCAAATTTATTTTTAATTACCTAAACTTTCGGCCTAAATTACTTAATTTCGGCAAGCAACCTTAATTTGATTAATGATTTTTTAAAAGTAAATGATTAACAAATTATAGCTAAATTTTTTAAATTAAAATATATCTCTTAATTTATTAACCATTATTTAATAATCTGATAAAATGAAAATTATCCTTTTATAAACATTGTGTAATAGGATATCTTTTTAAAAATTTAAAAATTAATATAATTTTTAATTTCAGAGATATTATTTACTATTGTTAGATGCGCCTTGATGATTTCATCTTTTTATGATCACCAGATCTTAAGATTTCAAAAATTTTTAAAATTAATTTTAATCCTTACAGTTTAAGGTATACCTTAATAACAATTATAAGATATAAGATATGCATTTTATGTGTTTATTTTTGATTTTTTTTTTGTACTTATATTATTATTATACAATTTATATAAAGTATTAAAAAAACTGATTATTATTACTTTATTAAAGTTTAAACTAATAATTTTTACTAAATATTATAATATAATTGAATATATTTTATACTTCAATTATAGTTTATATAATTATAACCAAATAAAAAAATTTGATTACATGATTAACGTTTTTTATTCGCCATTGCATTCTACTGCGGGCTAAAATTCACGTGATCATGAAATTTTTTTGTTGATGCTTCTCCTTTTAATTCATGAAAAAAAGGACGCGCAAAAAGAAAAACTTTTTCTTCTCAAAAAAAAAAAAATTGTATAAAGCTTTTCACTTTTTATATAAATTAATATAATGTATAGATAAATATTATATGCTACAATAATAAATGATTATGAAAAAATAATGTGATAAAATTTACAATATAATTTATGAATCTCATTAAAAATAATTTTTTTAAAAATACTTAATACGTAAAAAGAACACAATCACAAGTATTGCATAATTTCGTAAATCTCAGCTGCTATTTCAGTATTATCAGCTTGTATCGCTTCATATTTAGCATTATAAGCTTCAGTTTCAGCAGTTAAATATTCTTGTAAAGCTAAATGCTCCCTTGCATGATACGTTCTGGTAAATATTATAGTTGGTTCCTGTAAACTCTCAAATTTTAAGTAACGACTTTTAAAAGCCGCTTCAGAATGAACATTTTCACCAATATTATTAAATGAAGAGTAAGTAGTAGGAGAGTGGACTGGTGATTCAATTTGTTCTGGAGTAGATGAAGATTTTGTTCCTTGTTTAATAGATTCTAATCTACGTTGTTCAGCTTCCGAAAACTGCATCGCAATTTCTGAATTTGGTACATTATGAGCTTTACATAGCCAATCGCCTAAAATACCATATAATTTTTCAGCAGAAGGCCTCATAAAAGGATCCGAATCCCAACAACTCTTCATTAATTTTAAATAACATTCGGGTATTTCTTCAATAATTTCAGGACGTAATCCATTAATAATATCTGTCGCTAATTCTAAATTATGAGCTCTGTCGTTAAACGGTTTACGTCCGAAAGCCAATTCCCACATTATTGTACCAAAACTATATATGTCAGCAGCTGTAGTTAATGGTTTCCCTCTCAATAATTCTGGAGAAACATAAGGTAAAACACCAAAAGTTCCATCCATTTCATGATTATCAGCTCTATTATATATACCTAAATCACTTATTAATGTCATATATGAATTTATTAAGACATTTCCACTATGTAAATTTCGATGTACAATATTTTCACGATGTATACGATATAAAGCTGTCGCTGCACCAAATAAAATGTCTAATTTACGTTTCCATATTATTCCTGTTGGATTTTTCTTCATATATTTTCTTAAATTACCGTTACGTGCGTATTGTACGACGATCATATAGTCTTTTGTTTCGGTGTCTTGTGTTATCCCATAATATCGAATAATATAATTTCCGCTATTATTTTCGCAACAAAGATGAGCTTTTAACTAAATAGAAGAAAAAATAAAAGTTAAAAATCGGTTAAATAACTAAATAAAATGAATGAATAAAACAAATAAAAAATATATATATACTTCATCAAAGAAGCCCAAAGCGACATTTTCAGAATTATCTATACTTCTTAGAGCAACCCTCCATTCACCGCAACGTATATATTGTCTAGATTTATTATCCCATTTTTCCCTAGGACCATCTAACCAAATTGCTTGATAAACACTACCTATACCACCCGAACCTATTAATTGAACATCTTTAAATCTATTAAAAGGTATCCATTCTAAATAATCAAAACGACTTTTAGCGCCCAATTGACTTTCTAAAATTAAAGTATCAATAACATCACTTCCACTTGTCCAAGTTCCAAATTTTCTTTCAAATTTTCGACTTTCACAAGGTTGACACCATTGTGTACAATAACCTCCTTCAGCGATTTTTCCTCTACATGTTAAACAAGTTCCAGGAACTTTGCTTTCTCGAAATCTTGAAGATGATTTTTTAGGAAGAGGAGGTTTATTAGAAATAGAAATTAAAGAAGAAGTATCAGTTTCTTCATGTTCTGGTGTTGAGGGTAATATATTTTGAAAACGTTCGACATTTGTTTCTTGATGAGAAGCCCTGCTATCTCTTCTAAAAGATTGTTGACTTTCTCGGCGAGAAGTTCTGTTATCTTGTATTACAGGTTGTTGACTTTCATGAAGACTATCTTGTCTCATGGATTGTAGACTTTCACGACGAGAAGTTCTACTATCTTGTCTCATGGATTGTAGACTTTCTCGGCGAGACCTTATGATTCCTTTATTAGTAGTTTCACCAACTGAATCGGTAGAATTAGTAGAATTAACACTTTTAATACTACTATCGACTGATTCTCTTTGTTTCCTCTTTTCTTCTTCTTTTTGTATTTCTTGAGCGAAATAAGAAGCAAAATCCAAAGCACTATTATCCATTGTAAAATTTTTACCAGAAAAAGTAAAAGGATCGACCATACCAAATCTTCTTGGATCCACTACAATTTCCCTTTGTCTTGGTTTTTCTTCAACTTTTTTCTTAGAAGGTACAGGTAAACTATGATGCTTTTTATTAGAATCATTATAACTATCTTTACGATGTCTTGCTGATTGATAATTTTTTCCAAGTGTATTATTCTTCCATAATTCTCTTGAAACCGTTTCATGTGGTTTTTGCCATTGTATTTTATATGGACGACCATCCGTACTTTTCACATAATAATCTTCTTGGTCTTCACCATTCTTTAGAAATTCAAGTTTAAATTTTTTCATTGTTAAAAAAAAAAAAAAAAAAAAAAAGAAAGAAAAATTAACGAATGAAAAGGGAAAAAAAGGGAAAAAGGAAAAAGAAGAGGGAAAAAAAAAATTTAAATACCTTTCCGTTAAACCATCGCAATACTTTTTTTTGAGCCATGATAATGATGAATAATTTTTTTATCTAAAAAAAATTATCTTGTAATAAAAAAAAAAAGGTTTCATAAATAGAATAAATTTATCTATTTTGAATAATATTTATAAAATATTTGGATTAATTTCGGAAAAAGTATTGGAATTTCCACTATTTCATTATTTTTTTTTTAAAAAAAAAAGAATCCTGAACATTAATAATTCGAAATATTTAGGGGTTTTTGTTTGAGAATGAATTTTTTTTTTGAAACGAGATTATTTTTGAAACTAAACGTCTATTTATAATTTTAAAAGAATTGAATTTTAAAAAAGAATGCGCCAATCTAACATATTTACTCTCCGTGGAATAGCCGAAAATAATTTGTTATGTTTATCTTTTATTAGTGTAAGGTTTTTTGATGCAAGTTTTATGTAAAACGAAGCATTACAAGTGTCACTATTCTTAATTTTGTTACACTCTTCGAAAATCATTTCCGTGATATTTTGTGATTGATCCCAAAAAGATTCGATAGTTATGCAGCGGAACAAAGCTAAATCAAGTAAAGAATTTTCATAATGTATATTGTATTTTCAATCAAACATATTCCCTTTTTATCCAAATTTAGAAGAAACACAATTCTCTGCGAAAGTTGCATATTATTAATCTCATTTAAAATGCTCTGTATATTTTTTCGCACGTGTTAACATACAATAAAGAAAAAATTTGTAAGATTTAAGAGTGAAAAAATTACAAAATTTTTTTTACCATAGAAACATTTCAATTATCGATTAGATTATAGTTGAAATAATTAGATTGATAAAGATGACTGATAAAAGAAAATATATATATACATGTATACTGTATATACTGTATATGCGCTTGAACTCGGTAATTATACATAGAAGGCGTATAATCATAAATTATTGATAATGAACGATACGTATATGTATTAAGGCTGTGTAACCATTTAATTACTCACTTAATGTTTATCAAAAGCAATAATCTTATTTAACCTCCAATCGCTAAGGTCTCGATTATGAATTCTGACCTATGACATAATATCCTGTGATATTTTAGATTAATTTAGTATTATGAATAAATTTTCCATTTTCCTAATATAATTTTGGAGTTCATTTCTTTGAGAAGAAATTTCCTAAAACTTGATTTTTTTATTTACACAAAAAAAAATATTTTTATAAAACTAAATTCGTAGAACAGTTCCGGATTAAGAATCAAGAATAATATTCCCTTTTAATATACAAATCATCTATTGTGCACACAAAAATGTTTAGTTGGCTTGTTGCCTGTGATACAATTATAAAATTAAATAATACGCCTTTTTTTATTAAAAATATATTTTTCAAACATATTATTAAAATTATCTTTTTAAACGACCAATCCAAATTCATTATAGAATAAAATTCTAAATTAAAAATAAAATATTATTGATGTAGTGTAAAATATTTAATTATAGGATTTGGCAACACAAAAAAAAATTTGGAACATCGGAAATTTCATTGGTTTTTTAACCATTATACCATTTTATTTTTTTCCCAGGATTCCCGGCAAGTAAAATATTACGTAAAATATGCCAACTCCGCAAAAAAAAACAAGGTTCCTTAATTGCATAAAACGAATTTGAACTAAAACTTTTGATCGTTTTCTGCTTACAAAATCATTTACTCCTGCAAGATGGCATATGCTGTGTTCTATTTTTTTTCTAATTTAGATAATATTATGCTGACTTTATACTTTTTGTACTTCCAAAATAACATAATTGTTATGGCGTAGCATTCTTTTAATACTGCAAAATATCAAAATAGTGACATAATTCTTCTCTTACATACTTTCCTTTTTTGATGAATTTTTATTCATATTTGTGAGTCAGATGTCAATTAGAAATTCACATACACATACATTCACATACCAATCATAAGCATCGAAATTTTTTTTTTTTGGGTATTTTAACGGACAAAAAAAAACTTAAACATTATTTAACTATTTAAAGTAATTAAGACCATAATTCATTCCTTTATATATTAATTCTACTAAAACCCGAAAATCGCTGCGCTGATCATATAATATAAAATATGCCAAGCAACAATTTAAACTACTTCTTTGTTTACTAATTTTTTTCATGTTTTCATAATTGATCAAGTTTGAATTCATCTCTTATAACATAATATCGTAATTATTATTTTTGAATATTCCATTGAAATTTAGTTTTCGATCGAACCATTTCTTGTATAGATTAAGGCAAACAAAAATAAATTTTAATAATAATAAAATCTAAACAAATGTAATCTTTAATAATTTTTTCACGTGTAATCATTTTTTATCCCCAAAGTAAATAAAATAAATGCCATTTATTATTGTTACCCTTTTTTTTTATATAAATTCGCAAAGAGTTGACAAAATTTTTACGATTCAAACCAAATAAAGATCCACATGCTTTTTTTTAAAAAAGGAAGTTACATTGTTTAAAGGCTTTTTTATGTAATACATAATTTATAGATTCTAGATTCTTTTAATTTCGTATTACATATATGTTATTATATGTTATTAGTTTTTAAATGATTTTTAACCAATCAACCTTTGGAAATTTTTATTAATCACGTTATATATTTACACTTCAGTTCGTTTCATAATAAAAAAAAATAAATAAATAAAAATTCTTTTTACTCTAATTTGTTTTGAATATCGTTCATATATAATAAATTCTTGTGAATGTAAAGTTCAGAAATCAAATAAACATTAATTTATGTGGCGTAAATCGGATAAATATTCATTTCTTCGGCGCTTACAAAAATAGATGCCGCGGCTTATATATAAAAATTGCAACATATAAATAAATAAATAATTTTCTATTTATATCATATATATTGTGTCTCCTTGAGTATATGAACCAATAATGTTGATTATTAAACTGTGCATGCTCAACACTCAACGTTCCCCAACAGGATCCATTAGAGCCGGAAATGGTGAAAGTTACAGCGATCCAATGATGATGGACTCTGGTCTCGGCTGGTCCCATTATGGCAGAACAAGAAGAATAAACCAAATTGCAACCATAATCGTTACGGTCAATATGATTGTGACTCGTATGTTTGTTTACTGTGTCACAATTAATAATGTGGCCAAAAGTCAGATTACCTTGCGAACGAATGTCACCGGTATTTATGAAAAAAAAAATTAATTTCTACGCAAAAAGGTTTTAATTATAAATTAGCAACTACCATTATCACAATCACAGTAAGTCACCCAAATTATCATTAAACCTTTCCTGAGAAATCAGTGAGATCCATTGATCGATAATACACTGCAAAATGTATCGGTCATAATAATATGATATGTACTCAAAGCAAAGTATTCAGAAACGCACTAGGATTGTAAATTTAAATATCTGATTTTACAGATTTTAAATACTACAATAATTAGAGTCACATGATTTATAGTGCCATCAGTTACTAATTATAATTCTGCCCAGCATTATGTTTTTTCTGGCGCGGATCTTAACACTCTTAACAAAAATTACTTGTTCTGTGACAATAAACTAATATAAAGTTTAGAATATACAGTCAACCCCCTATATAGTAGTCACACTGAAAAAAATGGGATGATTATAAAAATACTATATGGTGTAGCTAAAGAAGTGTTTTTTAATAAGTTTATTAGTAGTTTGGACCAATGTAAATATTTTATTGTAAATAGTTTTCATTTATTACATAAAAATTAGCAATTACAGTTATATAATAATTAAGAAATTATATTTTAAATTATATAATAAGTTTAGTTTAAAAAGCTTGAGCCAATAATCAATACAACTTGAAAAAGCTGAACTATCCATAAAAATAAAAATTAAAAAAAATAAGTTTTGATATTGGTTAATAGTTATGTGACTTACTGATTCAATTTACTGATCTGATCAGTTGATATTTAATAATCAATTTTTTAAATTTTTTTTTTAAAAAAAAACAAATTATTTAAATTATTCAGTAAAAACTGGTAAAAATGAATTGTTTTAAAAAAAATTTTATTTGTTTATTATATTAAAAATATTTTTTTTTTATTTTAAAGTATTTTTATATTTAAATTTTAGCCAAAAATTTTAAAATTATAAATTAAAAAAAGGATTTAATTATTTTTAAATTTAAAAATATTACTAGTGTTCTGTACAAATTGATTCATGACATAGTGTGACTCTGATTGCTTCCGAATAATAAAACCGTATTTTGCGAATAACTTTGATCTAGTAGTCCAATTTCAATGATTTTTTTTTTAATTTTGATCAGAGCAATGAGACCTATTGATTAAAAAAAGATCAAAATTGAATCACTAAATCCTGAGATAATAATTTTTGGAGGTCAAATCAAGTCCAAATCAAGTCCAAATTAAATCAAATTTTAGAGGAAAAATTTGATTCATACGGAACACTAAATATTACTAATATTCTTTTTTTTCTTTAAAAATATTCTTTTAATATAAATTTTATTAAAATAAAACAAACCAGCTTTTTCTTAAAATTATGCAATAAGTAGTATAATATATAATTATAAAATTATAAAATAATAAAATAATATTAATACATTTTTTTATCTTTTATTTTTTAGTTTTTGGTTTTTTAAAATTATATAATAAGTAATATAATATATATTATAAAATTATATTATAAAACAATATTAACACATTTTTTCTTATTTTTTGCTTTTTTTTTAAAATTAAACCTAAAGATATTACAAATTAGTAAATAATATAATAATTACATGAAATTAATGAAAATATATTTAGAAATTTATTTTTAGAAATTTATTTTCATTTAATAATATAATGTTTATTATAATAAATTACAATAAAAGTAAAGCAAGACCCCAAAAAATACATAAAAAGGTCACATTTGAGTTTGCTTAAAAAGAACCTAAATTTTCATGAAAATCTTGCCTTTTTTAGATAGTACTGGCCTAAATTTTATTGTCTGTTTTGATACTGGCTAGCATTATCATAATTTTGGCCCTGAAAAGTTGCTTATTTTAGGCCAAAATCTTGCCGATCATTTATGACTTCCATATGTATTTTTCGGAGTTCTAGTAAAGCTCTAAATAGGTCAGTTTGGTCTGGATTATAGACGGTTTGGATTAGAGCCAAAATTCGTAAGAACTGAATTGAAAAACTAGCAGTTCAGTTTGATTTAATCTGATTTTTATAAAAATGCGAAAAATCGAATAGCCATCCATCTACATAGTGATCGTACAAAGTCAAGTCATATATCATTGGATTTGTCTTGACGAGACGCGTCGAATGGCAGTGATGGACAATGACCAGGTTATATGAAAATTTTGAAATGACTTTGATCATATGTATTATGACTTAATAGTCATATGACATTTGGTCATAATTAGGCTGAAATTAAGAATTTTGGCCAAAATTACAAAATTTGCAAAATTATATCACATGATATTACACAAATTTCCTAAAAAGACAATTTTATTTCTTATGAAATTTGGAATTTTAAATTACACAATTATTACAAAAAAGGAAATTTTGATACTGATCTTTAATTCTGGCCAGAATTACACTTTTAATTAATCTAATATTAAAATTTTACTAAAATTTGATTGGTAAATAATATATAACCAAAGTCATATGATTAGATAATTTTAAAATGACCAAATGACCTATAACCAGTCATAGAGGTCATATAGATTATTTTAGGTCATAGTCCAACACTGTCAAATGGTATATCAGTTCTTGGC
Source organism: Rhizophagus irregularis (assembly GCF_026210795.1). Lineage (NCBI taxonomy): Eukaryota > Fungi > Glomeromycota > Glomeromycetes > Glomerales > Glomeraceae > Rhizophagus > Rhizophagus irregularis. The sequence goes on along the minus strand of NC_089446.1, from coordinate 3,882,195 downwards.
GAGATCTGGAGAATTAAATCTAAATCTTCAAGATTTATATTAGGATATTCTTCTATTATTTTTTTTTTGACTTATGAACGGGTTGTTTCTTCTTTATTTTATTTAAGATTTGCAGAATAGACGGAATGCCTGTAAGCAGATATATGATTTCCAAACTTCCATATAAAAGTATAGATCTTTACATTGCAAGATATCTTTGGTGACTTAACTTTTTGTACTTCCTGCAACAGAATTGAAAATATTTTCCACTAATTTATGTAATACATATTTAATATTATTTTCGTCATTAGCTATAAATGAAACTTTAATATGATTTAAGGAAATAATATCTATACATGAAACTGAAATTGGTTAATTTCAACCTTTGAAATGGTCAAAATGGTCAAAATGATTTTGACTTAGACCTCTCCAAAAGTCAAAATAGTCAAAATTACGTCATACTTTACTAAAAATAGCCAATTTTTTGAAATATTTTTATAGATCTAGATACAATGGCTTGTGCAATTATTTTGTAAAATTTTTAAAATATATCAAGATATATTTGAGGTATTTTTAAGATTAAAATATTAAAAATAATAACAAAAATATTAAAAAATTATTGTGATATTATTTTGAGTTATTTTTATAGACCTAGATACAATATAATTACAAAATAATAATAAAAATATAATAAAAACATTTTGATATATTAAATGTATTTTTGTAATATTTTAAAATTATTACAAAATCATTTCAAAAAATTGGCCATTTTTAGTAAAGTAGTCATATGATTTTATGGTAAACAATAATATTAAAATTTAAAGTTAACAAACTCCGCATCCAGTGATTCAATTTTTATGATCTTTACACGGTTGGATTCAGCTCATCAAAAGGATTCCAATGATATATATTTCATATTTGTAGCATCAATATTGAAGGAGTTATTTACATTTAAAATTTGGTATTAAATAGTCTTAATTTTTATAGTAAACAATAATTTTAAAATTCAAAGTTAACAATCTCTGCATCCGGTGATTCGAATTTTTATGATCTTTATGCGGTTGGATTTAGCTCATCAAGAGGATTCCAATGATATATATTTTGTATCTGTAGCATCAATATTAACAGAGTTATTCACGTTTAAAATTTTATATTAAATTATAATTATAAAAATCACATAACTATAATGTAATTTTAACCATTTTGACTTTTAATTTTGAAATATTTCTACTTTTGGGCTTTAATTTTGACTTCATGTATAGTAATATCTGTTAAAATTAAATTATTCGCAAAGTTGTCAATTTGTTAGAAGCCTTTTAAAAATGAAAATTCTGAATCATTTATTAGATGATTTATAATGATTTGTCTGTACAATTCATTTCAGAAGAAAATCTTTTTATCACAAATTGGAGAACAAATTGGCAATTTATAAATAAATTGTGTAGATCTTTATTAAGATTTACAGTTTTGTCATTAAGATTATACTTTTTTTTATTCTTTTTATGATTTTTCCATCACTTTTGTTGTCTAATGATCCTTCTTCAAATTTTTCAAATCCTGGATTTTCTTTGACAGGTCCCAGATTTTCTTCATCAGGTAGTTTCTCAGATAGTCCCTTAGGCGGTCTCTCAGATAATCTCAGATTTTCTTTAACAGGTAACAATTTTCTTTCATAAAGTCTCTTTTTACCCTTTCTATATTGAGCCTAGAGCTCCTAATAATGAGTTGAGTTGAGTTGAGTCACAAGTCAAAAACCTTAATTTTAAAGTACTTTTTATTAAGTTAGAATATAATTAAATGGAAATTTACAATTATGCGAGTCAAAAATACGAATTTATGCAAGTTATTTTCGGAACTCTAATTGAGCTTAATATTTAAACTTCTGGCTCTTTTCATTATTTGGTAATCAATTACCTTCATCTAATAATTGAATATAAACATATGGTTCTTTATTTCTCATGCAATATTGAGCTTAAGGTTGCTGAAAAAACTAGGGGGTTTTGGCAAATTGGCGAAATGCTGAAATGGTGAAACTTTGCTGAAACTATATAAAAGTCTTATTAAAAGTTGATGAAACTCTAAAGAAAAGCGAAACCTGACAAAACTTATTATAAATGCTAAACTGCTGAAACTGCTGAAACTGCTGAAACCTTGCCGAAACTATAATAAAATTATGGTAAAATCTTGGAGAAACTAATCGTAGAATTTTGGAGAGGTTTAAGCAGGTAACCTTAATTGAGCTTGATATTTAGGCTTCTGACATCCTTCATCATCTGAATACAAGTGCAAAATTAAAGTGCCCTTTTCTTTAGTTACCAGTACTGTATTATTGTTAAAATTTAAATTTATACCACTAATATTTATTTCTTTATTTTTCTTAAAGAATTAAGCCATTCATTAATAATATTATAGTAGAGCTTAATTTATTAATAAGTCTCTTTTTTTTTATCTTTACTATTGTTATTTATATTACCATAGGATCCCAGAAAATGCTTATATATGTAAGGTACCAAGGTGCTTAGCCAACATAGTAAAGTTTTATGATGTAAGAATTTTATAATGCTTAATTTTAAGAAAATTTTATACTATGTAAGATAATTAAATTGCATATTTTTGGTATTATTTTAAAATACTAAGAGTTTTTAGTTGCTTATTTTTCATATTTATATAACTTTTTAAAATATTATATATTGAATTTATAATTAATTTTTATTTTATTTTCACTAATGGTGAGTGTTACTAATTTTGTACTATATTTCACAATTTTATATACTGTAAATACATAAACAAAAATTTTTTTTTGATGAAATTTCATTTTTTTTTTCAATGTTTTATTAATTATCTGTCAATAGTATCTTTTTAATTTTTATTAAACTCAGTGTATTATTTTTAATATAAAATTACTATATTACAGTCAACTCTCTATAAATGCACTCTCTATAAATGCATACCCTCTATAAATGCACTTTTTATCTAGTCCCAACTTGGGCTTTAATGCTAAATACACGGTTTATATATATATGTATTCTGTAAATGCACCCTTTATAAAAAAATTGATTCTTCACTTATAGGCTAAGAATCATTAACCTCATCTTCAACAAAACCTATAAAATTTAGATGTGAATAATTATTTTGTAATCAAGAACAATTTTATTTGATAAATTTTACTTACAGAAGTTATTAATTTTTACTATCTATTTATCAATATCATCATAATAATTTCACATCATGTTCCAGTTGCGGTAACCTGACAATGTTGTTTTGGCCCATGTTATATTTGAAATGATACATAGTGTTATTTTTTATGCAATTTTGGCCGCCAAATTTTTCAATGCAACGATTATTTAGATTTGACCAAATTTTTGATGGTGTATCAAGAGTTGTGAGGTGATTTAAAGCTAAATCACAGTTCAGAGCACGGGCAAGTTTTGAGTCATTAATTTCGTGATATAATGTTGAGTAGGGAGTTGATGTTGTGGATTTAGGTAAATGTTCAAGTGTTAAATATTGTAACAATTGTTTTAATGGTTCATCCATATCTGAAATTATAGTATCAGCTGTACTAACACTAACTGGACGCGTATTTTCTGGCGTTACTAATCCAAGATTAAAGTACTTTTGCAATTCGTTCTATTATTAAAAATTAAGTAATAAAAAAAGTAAGATATAAATTTTATAAATTAAAAACCAAACATCATTTTTATAATTTACTTATATTTACCTGTAATTTAGCATTATTATTCAATACTGAATCATATTTACTTTTGTATAATTCATATAGATTCTTGTAATTTTCGAATTCAGTCAAACTATCCTAAAAAAATAAAATATTTTATTCAGAAAAAATGTAATTGTTCTAATACCAAGGGAAAAATGGACAAAATTGTTCAAAAATAAAAAAAAAGTGGACAAAGTTGTCCAGAAATGAAAAAAAAAGTGGATAGAGATGAATGACCAACAACAAAAAAAAGTGAACAAAATTGTCCAAACCTGTAAAAAAGTGATCAAATCCAATAAAAAAGTGGATAAAGTTGTCAAGAAATGAAAAAAAGCGGACAGAGATGAATGACCAAGAACGAAAAAAAGTGGACAAAGTTGTCCAGAAATGAAAAAAAAAGTGGACAGAGATCAGAGATGAATGATTAAGAACGAAAAAAGTGGACAAAAATGTCCAAACCTGTAGAAAAGTGACCAAATCCAACAAAAAAGTAGATAAAATTGTCCAGAAATGAAAAAAAGTGGATAGAAATGAATAACCAAGAACGAAAAAAATTGGACAAAATTGTCTAAACCCGTAAAAAGTGACCAAATCCAATAAAAAAGTGGACAAAATTGTCCAAACCTGATAAAAAAGTGGACAAAATTATCCAAAATGAAAAAAAGTGGACAAAATTGTCCAAAAATGAGGAAATCTTATACCTTATTGATGAACGTAAAACTTGATGACAACTCTTGCAAGTCAATATACGTGCGACCTTCATTCTTCTTAAATATTATTCTCACTTTATCTTGTTCAAAAACAACGAATCAATTTTTTTATTTGTTACTGTCCAAATATGTGAAAGCGCTGTTGAAACTGAATTTTCAGGTAAAAAGGCTTTTTTTCCATAAATCTTTGAATTATTGAGAATAGCGGAAGGTGTTTTTGACATATTCAAACAAAAAAATACTTGATAATATTTCATGTGAAATCAAGAAGAAAATATTTTTTTTTTTGATTTTATGACGTGTTTATTTATATTCAATTTTGCCAGCCATATCATTACATCACAAAAAAATGATGATCTACAGCCAATCATTATTTCGACAATTTCACCAATTTTGACTTGACGAATTTATTTTGGCTTTTTACCATTTTGATTTGTATTGACGAATTGTTTATTTTTTTTCGACATTTTTGACATGTCAAAATTCTTTATTTACGACATGCATCTTTAGACCACCCTCAAAAAATCGTAAACCTGATTTTCTAAAAACATTAGAGCATCTAAGAGGATTGGAACTTGATATTCCTTATTACCACCATGGTTTTGCAGTTGAAGTGCAAGGAAAACAACATGGGAAATATATAAAATTCTTTTATAAAGATGATCCCAATAATTTTATCAAACAGCAAGAATGGGATCAGCTCAAGAAAGAATTATGTGAAGAAAATCAGATTGTTCTAAGGTATGTCTGATATTACGAAGACCCATACATAGTTATTTCAAAGCATTTTCGAGAATTGGGTCTTATAGAATAAAATAAAACTTTAAATGTTTGTTTCACTAAAATTCTTTTTTCAATATAATAATTTAGTGTTACTTAGCTTAATTAGAATGAAAGAGAAGAGTATACCTATATATGTATACGCCATTGATGAGATATCCAAAGAATCTTTGAAGCATATGAAATCTAACGGATTTGCACCGGATTGGCCTTTTCGCCTCCTAGTCTGTGGAGGGTCTCATAGCGGAAAGACAAATATGGTTGTAAATCTTATGCTTGGTAATAAACTTCAGCGCATATTTAAAGGAAAAAAGGGGGAGTGGTATATTAGGAATGATAACCTTATATTGGTAGGAAAGCACTCTGAGCCAAAGTGGCAACTAGTACAAACCAGCTTTCAGATTTTTATGAATAGCCCAAAACCATATCGAGAGGATGTCACATTTAAAAGAATAACACCTGATAAGATTCCCAATATAACTAAATTCTCCCCAGGCCAAAGTGCTGAAGTACAGTTGTTGTATTCAAAGATCTTTGTGCTGAATCAAAAAAGACTCTAGATCGAATTATTCCCTATTTCATTAGTGGTCGGCATCAAAATATTTCATCAATATATGTGACCCAAAAATATCAAGCTGTACAAAAGATAATTCGTGAAAATATCTCACATCTAGTTATATTCCGAGGAAGTGAATCTTGAGAAGAATCATGCGTCAATATACAGACGATCCAAAAAAAGCATCTAAGATTATTGACAAACATTTGCGAGATCAGAATTTCGTAGTTTTTGATTTCACTAAGCCAATTGATGATCCTCTCGCTAATAGATTAGGATGGAACACGCCTTAAAATTGGATGAGTAGGGTTCGTTTCTGCCCTTTTGCATTTATTCTCATGTTATATTATATTCCATATACATAAAAAAAAATCATGTGCACATTCTGTTCTGATTTCTGAAACACCAATAAAGAAAATTTTCTATACAGGCATGTATTATTTCACATGTAGCATACACGCATTAGCCAAACAAACAAATTTTTTACTTCAAGCAAAAATATTATATGGATTATATAATTAATAGCATACGAACTACATGCAATTTACATTACTATATTATGTTAAAGAATACGAGATAAACACGTAGATACAGTAGATATACATAATTTTTTTGACCAATCCACCGATTTAACCAGTTTAACCTAATTATTATTCTTTTTTCTAGGAGAAGTTTTCACTTTATCGATCTTAGCATCATTACTTGATTCGGAAATAGGATTTGTAATATAAGACATTACACTCTTAGTACTCGAAATAATCATATCCTAATTTTCAAGAATAACATTACATCAATCAATATCTTTATATGTATTTAAACATTTCATGCAAAAACTTACTCGCATCGTCTACAAGTTTGAGGTGAAATTTAGTAACTCTTTGAAGAGCAAAGCTGGTATTGTTGAATAAGAAAACTTTTTTTCGAGTTTAAAATAATATACACCAGCAAAGGGCATACACATGCTGTAAATATAAAAGTCATGATCTGTATGGATTTATGAAGAAAATTAGAATTTACTTATAATGGAAATATTGATCCAGCCATAGAACTTACCATATATTTGAACGCCGTATACTTTTATTCTTCTAAACTCTCCGAAATCGCCTGGATAGTTGACTTTAATAAAGTTCAGTATGATCTTTAGCATCTTGGCGGTTTTATTTCTATCCCCAACATAGTGGGTATGGTCAGGACATGATGGAAATTCTGAAACTTCCAAAGTTGATACCTCCAAATCATTGATATAATTGCGTCAATTTATTTCCGGTACATCATCGATCATCGTCTCTTAATGATTGGTTCAGCTGATCAGCAGAGCATTGCAAGGTTGATTCACCCCTGTTGAAACACAAGCAAGCAATAAAGTTAATAATAATAGTAATTACTCAATGCACTAAATTTGACTTAAACCAGTCCAAAAACAACTGATCTTCAATAGCATGGTAAAGATATGAAAAACAAACTTAATTATGTAATGTTTTTCTGTCTGATTTTCTTTGACGGAGGCGGTGAGCGATGCCATTGCTCCATTTTTGATCTAACACACATATTCTTGACAATTAGCTTACAATCGACGGTGATATCAACAGGGGATTTTATTAGGAGATCATCTTCAGAAGTGTCATCTTTAGAACCATGTTCTTTACATACGGAAGAACCTGATGAAGTACTATACGAAAAAATTCGATGAGGCGGAGTACGTGGTTCGGGACTATTAATTGCGCTTTCTAAGCTTGATGAAAATGGTTTTGTCACTCCTGCTGATGACGATGGTTTTGGTACTCTGTGTAATGAGGATAGCGTGTCTTTCATGGTTTTGGCCTGTTTACGCAAAAAAAAAATAGAAAATTTTGAGAAGAATTCACGGTAACAAATCCTTATAATCATAGGGATGCATTTAATACTGACTTTCTTAGTTGAGCCAACCGACTCTTTATTCTGTAGATATAATAAATCATTAAAAATTATTGTATAAAATTCAGGGCGACATAAGGTCTTATCAATATCCTAACCTTTTTCGAAAGAGATAACGGCTTTTTTCGCTTTGGTTGACGGGCAGGCATGAAATCATCATCAGACTAAATGCAAAAGAAGGAGTTAGTTTCTATCGGATAATTATTTTCAGCTAAAAAAATACCTCTTGGTCTTCATAAGGGGATTTCGTAAGTCCACCATTTTCAATATTATCTCCAACTCCAAGATCTATTTAACGTAAAAAAAATCAACTGAGTCAACAAAGGAAAATAATGAGGAGCTGTAAATTTAACAACAAATACCTGATTTTAATCGTCTTAGATTATCCCTCTTGCTAAGAACTAAAATATCGCTTGCTTCATCCTGTATTGTATTAATATGGCTGATCATTCTTTCAGTGCTTTTTATAGTCTTTTCCTTAAGTGAAATTTGAAGTTTTTTCTGTTGCCAAAATTCTTGGATCTCTGAAGAACGCTTTTCATCCTAAAAAATAAGAGATAATAATTATAATTAGTCTTACTATTTATATCCAGTCACAGATTTATCCAGTGTTTATTTTTAAGCAAAAAGGTGCACCTTTCGACTCGACGGCGGTATTTCGGACTCGACCTAGCACCAGTGTACCCACCAACTCGATGGCGGGATTATCAGACTCGACCAAACACTTTTCTCTAAGCAATATATATAAGAGCAATAAAAAAAAATTTAACTTCCCTCGTATGTTGACAGTGCTTGTTCAGCTCTTTCCCTTTTTTTCTGCGACTCATTTTCATCATTCTTAATTCCATTTAGAATTATTCCATATTTGCGGTGTGGCGCAGAGCTGTCGCGCAAACTTTCTATCGAATCAAGGTACTTTATAAAGTTCAAGAGACTCCATTCTTCTGACTGATCGAAAGAATAACGTCGCTGAAAAATTTCGTGTAGACATCTGTGTTGTGTAAAACTAGAACCAGTTTTTGTACAGTAATTTCGATGTCAGACAAGGATCAGTCACACATATACCAAATCCCAAATAATCTCATTGGTCACTAATCACGTGACATTATACAGATTTCCAAAAAAGGAAATTTTACTTCCCGCAAAAATTGGAGATTTTGGATTCACAAGTATTCCAAAAAAGGATATTTTTACGCTGATCATATAATTCTGGCCAGCATTGCATCCATTACCAGAATATAAGCAAAATTAAGATCTCGAACAGATTTACGAAGTTTATATTTTAAAACTGGCCGGAATTACAAATTATAAAGGTTTAAATTCTTATCCTACAAACCCCAATTTTTAAGAGATTTACCGATCAGATTTTAATGAAATTTATATCTTTGGATTTGTATTAAATGGTAGTGAAATTGTATTTCTAAAATTAATATTGACTGATTTATTATAAAAAATGTATTTTTTATACTATATATTATTTAAAAGTAATATGTTAGCAGTTAGTATTCAGTAATATATTGATTATTTTATTTGAATTAATAATTTTGATGATATTTGATATTGTTTTTTTAGATTAACAGTTAATTAATTCCTGGTTTGTAAATATTATTTTATTAAATATTTATGCAATAATAATAATATCTATCAAATTATATATTAGAAATAAATAATCAAACTTTTTTTGATGAATTAATAGATAGGTTTAAGTTAATTCAAAGTTAAATTGTAATAAAAAATATAAAATAATATATTGAATAAATATATTTTAAAAACTTTTTATATTAAAAGTAACCAATTATTGCTTGCTTTATATATGTTATTTAATAATATATATTATAAAATACATTTTTTATAATAACTTAGTCAATATTAATGTTGGGAATATAGTTTCACTGCCATTAAATTCCTTGCATCAAGACAAATCCAATGATATAAATTTCATTAAAATCTGATCAGTAAATCTCTTAAAAATTGGAGGTATGTAGTATACATGAAACTGAAATTGGTTAATTTTGACCTCCGAAATGGTTGAAATGGTCAAAATGATTTCGACTTGAACCCTCCAAAAGTCAAAATGGTTGAAATTATGTCATAGTCATATGATTTTATAGTAAACAATAATATTAAAATTCAAAATTAACGAACTCCGCATCCAGTGATTCGATTTTTATGATCTTTACACGGTTGGATTCAGCCCATCGAGAGGATTCCAATGATATGTATTTCATATTTGTAGCATCAATATTGACGGAGTTATTCACGTTTAAAATTTGGTATTAAATAGTCTTATAATTTTTATAGTAAACAATAATTTTAAAATTCAAAGTTAACGATCTCCGCATCCAGTAATTTGATTTTTATGATCTTTACACGGTTGGATTCAGCTCATCAAGAGGATTCCAATGATATGTATTTCATATTTGTAGCATTAATATTGACAGAGTTATTTACGTTTAAAATTTGGTATTAAATAGTCTTATAATTTTTATAGTAAACAATAATTTTAAAATTCAAAGTTAACGAACTCCGCATCCAGTAATTCGATTTTTATGATCTTTATGCGGTTGGATTCAGCTCATCGAGAGGATTCTAATGATATGTATTTCATATCTGTAGCATCAATATTGACGGAGTTATTCACGTTTAAAATTTATATTAAATTATAATTATAAAAATCACATGCTTGCGCAAGTTGCGCAGCCATTATTCCTTCATTAAATAACCTACGTAACCTATCGCAACCCAGCCTATTTCTTTGTTCGGCTTTTCTGCCAATTTTAAGTATAGATCGCATGAACGAAATAACCCAAGATTTTACATTTTTAACTTTTAATTCTGAACCAAGCTTTGTAAGATCATCATAAATTTGGACCAACGACACCAAATGCAATAAGTTAAAAGATTCAGCTGCAATTAGCAGCTTTTCACAATACGTTTCCTGATTTCTCCATTGATTTATCCTTTTAGTAGCAGATTCCTTGTCAACTACTTTAATTGTTTCAAATTTTGATAACTTGGCCAATGCAGTAAATATTTCAGTAGTTTTTGATTTTTCTGAGGCAACGAAATGTTCATCATTTGCTAGCAAAATTTCACATAGTTTTCTTCCCTTACTAAACAAAAACATCTGAGTAGAATTTAACTCTTCATTTACAATAGTTTCATTATCATTATTATCATCATGATCACTTTCTCTATCATTTTCTGAAGAAACTGAAACTTCAACACACTTATGCTTACGTTTTTTTGTTAATACTTTTGAAAATGATGTACGTACAGGACCCCGGACATCACATATATAACTCATAACTGATCTGCATGAATTTAGCACTTTTTGCTCCTGCTAAAATAGACCTAATTTGCTAAAAATCAAATTATCACATTTTAAATCTATACTAATTTGCTAAAACTCAAAATATGAGTGTAACTTTTTAGCAAATTGGCATAAATTTCAAAAAAAAATCACATTTTTTGCGATTATCTCAGCATCCAGTGGTCCAATATTTATGCAAACTTTTTTTTTATTTTGTAGCCCTCATCGAGCTCTACAAATTAAAAAAAAAATCTGCATAAATCAGATCACTGGATGCTGAGATAATCACAAAAAACTGAAAATAAAAAAAATGTTGCAAAACTAATTGAACGGGGTTTGGCCTGCATTATGCTTAATTTTGGCCGGAATTATACTTAATTTTGGCCAAAATATAACCTGACCCTGAAACTAATATTTTTAAAAATATTATCAATAAAAGTTAAAAAAAAAGATAAGTTAACTTCAAAAAAAAGTACCAATTTGCTCAAATATAAAATATGACTTTGTAAAATCAACACAATTTGCTAAAACTTATAATTATGACTATTAATTAATTATCAATCAATTTGCTTTATCTAAAATTATGAGTTTAACCTAATTTTGATTGAATTTGCTAAAACTCAAATGTGAGTTATATATGTGATGTCCGGATCCTGTATGTACTACTCGAGATTCATCTGCTACTTCTGAAATTAATGGCTCTGAAGTTGGTGATTCTACTACTACTGCCACTTCCACATTTGGTACTTTTTCTACTGACTTTAATGTAGGTGATTTTACTTGTGATTTTGCTGGTAGCTTTTTTGTTGGTACTTTTGTTGATAGAGGTAGATTCAATCTGGTACTTTTATTAGATTCAGTACTTTTATCAGCTGCCAGTGGCGATTGTGAATGTGGATTTAATTCAGTACTTTTATTAACTTTGGTACTTTCATCAGCTGCTAGTGGTGATTGTGAAAGTGGATTCAATTTGATACTTGCTAATAGTGTTTGCGAAGGTGATTTTAATTTGGAACTTTCATGATTACTTGATTCCTCACTTATAGGCTGAGAATCATTAACCTCATCTTCAACAAAACCTATAAAATTTAGATGTGAATAATTATTTTGTAATCAAGAATAATTTTATTTGATAAATTTTACTTACAGAAGTTATTAATTTTTACTATCTGTTTATCAATATCATCATAATAATTTCGCATCATGTTCCAGTTGCGGTAACCTGACAATGTTGTTTTGGCCCATGTTATATTTGAAATGGTAGCGTTATTTTTTATGCAATTTTAGCTGCCAAATTTTTCAATGCAATGATTATTTAGATTTGACCAAATTTTTGACGGTGTATCAAGAGTTGTGAGGTGATTTAAAGCTAAATCACAATTTAGAGCACGGGCAAGTTCTGAGTCGTTAATTTTATGATATAATGTTGAGTAGGAAGTTGATGTTATGGATTCAGGTAAATGTTCAGGTGTTGAATACTGTAACAATTGTTTTAATGGTTCATCCATATCTGAAATTATAGTATCAGCTGTACCAATACTAACTGGATGCGTATTTTCTGGCGTTACTAATCCAAGATTAGAGTATTCGTTCTATTATCAAAAATTAAGTAATAAAAAAAGTAAGATATAAATTTTATAAATTAAAAACCAAACATCATTCTTATAATTTATATTTGCCTGTAATTTAGCATTATTATTCAATACTGAATCATATTTACTTTTGTATAATTTATATAGATTCTTGTAATTCTCGAGTTCAGTCAAACTATCCTAAAAAAATAAAATATTTTATTCAGAAAAAATGTAATTGTTCTAATACCAAGGGAAAAATGGACAAAATTGTCCAAAAATAAAAAAAAAAGTGGACAAAGTTGTCCAGAAATGAAAAAAAAAGTGGACGAGAGGTGAATGACCAAGAACAAAAAAAAGTGGACAAAATTGTCCAAACCCGTAAAAAAGTGATCAAACCCAATAAAAAAGTGGACAAAGTTGTCAAGAAATGAAAAAAAAGTGGACAGAGATGAATGACCAAGAACGAAAAAAAGTGGACAAATTTGTCCAAACCTGTAAAAAAGTGACCAAACCCGATAAAAAAGTGGACAACACCAGAAAATTTGTTTAGGCGTAATTTAGTGTAATATTTTGAAGGTGGTATAAAATTTCGAAATATTACACTAAAAACGTAATATTACAAAAGTTTATGCTCTTAAATTTAAATAATTATAGTAATTTAAGAATATCTTGCTATCTACTGATCCAATCAAGATGATCTATAGCTCATTGAAATCAGCTTATCAAGACAAATCGAATGGTAGTAAAATCACATCTTTATATTCGATAGATGGCTTTTTATTAATTTAAAACTTTATTGTATACTATATAGCATTCTATCAACTGTAAAAATGCGATTTTACTACCATTCGATTTGTCTTGATGAGCTGATTCCAATAAGCTATAGATCATCTTGATTGGATCAGTAGATAGCGAGATATTCTTAAATTACTATAATTATTTAAATTTAAGAACGTAAACTTTTGTAATATTACGTTTTTAGTGTAATATTTCAAAATTTTACACCACCTTCGAAATATTACACTAAATTACGCCTAAACAAATTTCCTGATGAAAGTTATTTAGAAATGAAAAAAAAAGTAAACAGAGATCAGAAATAAATAATCAAGAATGAAAAAAAGTGGACAAAATTGTCCAAACCTATAGAAAAGTGACCAAATCCAACAAAAAAGTGAACAAAATTGTCCAAAAATAAAAAAAAAAGTGGACAAAATTGTTCAGAAATGAAAAAAAATGGATAGAAATGAATGACCAAGAACGAAAAAAATTGGACAAAATTGTTCAAACCCGTAAAAAGTGATCAAACCTGATAAAAAAGTGGACAAAATTGTCCAAACCCGATAAAAAAGTGGACAAAATTGTTTAGACCTGATAAAAAAGTGGACAAAATTATCCAAAATGAAAAAAAGTGGACAAAGTTGTCTAAAAACGAGGAAATCTTATACCTTATTGATGAACGTAAAACTTGATGACAACTTTTTTAAGTCAATATACGTGCGACCTTCATTCTTCTTAAATATTATTCTCACTTTATCTTGTTCAAAAACACACGAATCAATTTTTTATTTGTTACTGTCCAAATATGTGAAAGCACTGTTGAAACTGAATTTTCAACATTGTCAGGTAAAAAAGCTTTTTTTTCACGAATCTTTGAATTAAGAATAGCGGAAGGTGTTTTTGACATATTAAAACAAAAAAATACTTGATAATATTTCATGTGAAATCAAGAAGAAAAATATTTTTTTTTTTGATTTTATGATGTGTTTATTTATATTCAATTTTGCCAGCCACATCATTACATCACAAAAAAATGATGATCTGCAGCCAATCATTATTTCAACAATTTCACCAATTTCGACTTGACGAATTTATTTCAGCTTTTTACCATTTTGATTTGCATTGACGAATTGTTTGTTTTTTTTCAATATTTTTGACATGTCAAAATTCTTTATTTACGACATGCATCTTTATACTCGACGGTCCATGTGGCTCTTAGAAAAGATATGTAGAAGGACTTCAATACCTTCTATTATTTTTTTATTATCCAGAAGGCAACTAAACTTCAGGGCTTTATATCGGAAGAATAACTCCTTCACATTCTCAGCTTTCAGAGTTTCAGTCTTTGCAGTCCTACCCTGTACTTTTGCTAAGAAGTCCTGAAAGTCTCCTCCCAAGATCTTACCAGAGAGTCCATAAGCTTTCCGAAAGACGTATTTAATCCAGGTATCTGCATTCTTGGCTAAGACACCAGGTATAAGTAAATGTTTACATTCTTTAGGGGATGGAAATACCTGAGCAAACTCGATCAAGTATCCATCCTTTTTTATTTCAGATACAGCCTTCTGTCCATATGGACTGAACTTTAATCGAACTACAATCGAATTGAGTTCAGACTCAGATCGAACTGGGTTCAAATTTGGATTGAACTGAGATTGAACTGAGATTGAACTAGGATCGAACTGAGATTGCTCTGTGATCGAACTGAGACTAGTATCCCATCTAACCTGGATTGATAGTGGGTCACTCTTAGATCTTTTGAGATCAAACACTACAAATTCACGTTGCAGAGTAAGATCATCAATTACTGGAGTTAATGACTCATATTCTTCTGTATATTGGCAGATGATCCTCTTGATATCTATAAAGCTTCTATGACTTCCATGCAGGGAGATATAATTCACATTTTCACGAATAGCCTTAGGAATGGCAAAGAATCTCTAAGCTACATAGATGCATAAGATGTTCTTGTATCGTCCATATGTGAAGTATCTGGTAATAAGATCCTGTGTTTTTTTAGGTGCATTCATCAAATCCTCAAAGATTATTACAGTTGCTTGAGATGAATCAAAGGAGTTAATCTCTGGAATCTCACTATGGATTACTGCAGTGAATAGGATTTCTTCTTCTTCGAAAAAATCATGTACAACTATCTACTTTGGCTCATCAAAATATATACTAACTAAAAGTACTGCATCACATAGTACATACTGATTGCCATCCGCTTTTGCTTTCTTATCACCCATTAATAAGTTAATGATCATAGTTGTCTTATTTAAGTCAGAACTTCCTGCTACGGCTAATCAAAAGGGCCATAATGGAGCAAACTCATTGCTTTGTCTTGAGTCAGTCATGTACTTGTCTAAATTGTATACATAGAGATCCATTTGAATTTCATTCTAATTTAGTTTAAATATGATGTAGACATCAACACTAATTCCAGTTTATACTCCTTCAGAACCTACTGGACCGTCTTCTGCACACTTGGCCAATGAAGAAGATGATGATGAATTAGTTAGAATACTTAAGGCTCATGCAAATTTATTAATTACCAGGGGTCGTTTAACTGTTGATTCAGAGATACTGGAGGCAAATAATCAAATCAAACATATTATTAATATATTAATGCAACGCTGTAAAGCAAAACATGAAGAACTTGGTATTACAAAAGATTTGTTAGTTTTTGCACAGAATCAGATAAATAAATTTGATGAAACATAGAACGACAATTAATTATTATACGTGCTGCCAATGATAATTTTATAGAAGAAAACCATAACCTGCAAAGAGATTATGATACTATGGTAAAGCTTCGTAGATGGGCTATAGGTGAACGTAATCAGGCATGACATTAATGTAATATATTACAAGCAGATTATACTCAAGCAGTAAGGGATCGTAATGAGGCTCAAAATGCTGTGAATCGTGATAATATCCTTCTGAATCATTGGTGGCTAAGGGCTACTCAGACTGGAAAACAACTTGTATTGGCTAATACGCAACTTGGACAGGTTAATGCACAACTAGCTAGAGGTAGGCTCTGAATCTGATCAATCCGGTCATCTTAGGATCAATCTGTCAAATAGATGAATTCAGATTAATCAAATGAATCCGTTAAATAGACCTGATGGATGACTGGATTCTATACGGAATTGACAAAAAAATTTCCTTTTTAGAAAATTTTATGTTACATAACCGGAAACTAAATTTAGAAAAACTGGTTTTTTGTGAAATGGATATCATCAAAATTGATATGATCGATATATACGTAGTCGTATGTAATGACAATTAAATCTGCAATCATAAATTCTGGCTGAAATTAAATGATTGGTGAAAATTTCCTTTTTAAAATTCTTGTGAAACCCAAAATTTCATTTTTTGTTGGGAAACAAAATTGCCTTTTTTGGATTTATGTAACATTACCCATACCTTAAAAAGGATAACTCCATGCCGATTATTTAATTTCGGCCAGAATTATAATCAATCCGGTCAAACTGCAGATAATCTGATGATCTGATTTTTTTAATCCGGATTGATCCATTACGTGATCATCTAGATGACAGATTGACCAGATTCATCCAGAGCGCACCTCTACAACTAGAGATGTGATCTGGATGAAATTTTACAATCCGTGATCCGCACGGATCAATCCGGATTATCATAGGATTAAATTCAGATAATCCGGATTAACTTCAAATTTTGGGTATCTCAGCATCTAATGATCGTATAGAAATGCACTATAGCTCATTCAAATTATTGCATTGAGACGATTCGAATGAGCTATAGTACATCTCTGTACTATCACTAGATTATACATGCTGCCCAAATTATTTTGGGATGCCATAATTATAATTTGGGATGCCATAATTCATTTGGTTTATATATAATTTACTATGTAAAGTGCCAAAATAATTTGGGATGCCATAATTGAATTTGGGTTTTACTTATAATTACGGCAGTCCAAAATAATTTGGGTGGCATGTATACACTGGATTATACATGTTGCCAAAACTCGGCAATTTCGGCATAATTTCAGGATTCGACCTTCGGCCAATCATTCCAAAATGAAACTCTGGTCGAAAGTCGAAAACTGAGCTGAAATTTTCTGGCCAGCATTATTGAATTTCGGCCCGCATTACAAGTTTGTGTAATATTTATGTAACACACAAAATTCCATCAGAGCGAAATTTTCCTTGTGTAACATTCTTATCTGGTGGCTAAACTTTTATCCGAAGTCACACATGCATAATTCTGGCCGGCATTACAATGTTAGCTAGAATTACAAAAACTTTAAGAGTCCCCATTAAAAAAAAATAATATTTCGGACCACGTAATAAAGATTTCGTCCAGATTTTCGTACTCCGACTACAATTTCAGATTTCAGCTTGATTTTTGAATTTCGGCTGAGGTTTCGGATCTAAGTTTTGGCCTTTCGGATTTGGCCATAATTTTGGAAAGTTGCGACAACATGTATACACTGGATGCCGAGATAATTGGCAAAACGTGAAACATCAGCATTTTTATTTTACGATTATGCAAAATTTTACGTTTTACCAAATATTTCGGCATCTAGTGATCGTACAGAGATGCACAATAGCTCATTCGAATCGTCTCAGTGCAACGATTCGAATGAGCTATTGTGCATCCCTGCATGATCACTGGATGCCGAGATATACGGCAAAACGTAAAATTTTGCATAATTGTAAAATAAAAATGCCGATATTTGACGTTTTGCCAAATATCTTGGCATCCAGTGATCGTACAGAGATGCACAATAGCTCATTCAAATCGTCTCATTACGACGATTCGAATGAGCGATTGTGCATCTCTGTACGATTATTGGATGCTGTTTTGGATTAAAACGGATATCCTTAATCCATCTGGATGCATCCATTATCCGTTCGGATCGGATGGATTGGCGGATGATCCGAATTTTCAGATTTTGGATCGCATCTCTATCTACAACTAACAAAGTACGTTTTGGGATTCAGACATTGGGACGTCTTAGGAATAGACTTTTTCAACAGATAGCTGCTCTTAGAATTCAAGTACAATGGTTTCGGATTAGACAATTGAACCCTCCTCCACTTCCTCCTAACAATCCACAAAATACGATATGACTGCCATTGGTATAGCTGCTCCCATATTTCATGGCGAGAGGATAAAGACCTTAATCTTTTTATTGATAACTTTTTAGGGTATATTAATACCGTTGGTATTAATCCAATGCCAGTGCGCCTTCTGGTCGAGTGAGAGCAATAAGGGTTCTTCGTAGCTGTATGAGAGATGAAGCGGCAAGGTGGTTTGAAGGTAGATCTATAAATTGTACTGTACAGTCAGCTAAACTGTACTGTACGGTAAGTTTTTAACTAAAGTTCATACAGTACAGTACAGTACTATAATAAGCGCTATACTGTACTGTACAAAATTTTATCCAAATTTACCGTACAGTACAGTTATTGAAGTCACGTGATTTGTAATTTCATGTGACTTATATTAGCTTATTGTAATTAATCGCACGCATTTTTTGTGTACTTGTATTTATAGTAAAAATAAAATTAATCGCATATATTTATTTCTTAATAAACTTATTTACAATTTATTATTTATTATTTGGTTATTTATTTATTATAAATCATTTTTCAAAACTTAAGTTTATTACTGTAATTTTGCGCCAAAATTTTTAATTTTTAAGAAAAAAAGCGCAAAAAAAGTAACAGAAAAATTACTAAAAAAATTTCTCCCACCCAATCTTTTCTCCTTTACGATCTCCCTAATAATAAATTTACTAAAAAATAATTCAACTTTTCATCTTTCCTGCACATTTAGTTACATGATCATCAGAATACTATGTTCCCTTTATTCCTATTGTAGATATATTTTATTATTAGTTAGTGAATAAATAATATAAAAAACCAAATGTAATATATAAAATTTCACAAATTTAACAGTTGATTTCACTTTTCAATTAATGCAATTTCTCTTTCAATTTCATTATTCCTTTGTTTTTGAATATTCAACAAATCATACTTCAAATTATTTACTTTTTGACGTTACTCAATATGCTGGTTTTTATCTAAATCATCTAAATCAATAATTTCAGTTATATTTTCCTTATTATGGCAATTATTTTTTCGCTTCTTTGCCGTATTTGAAAGCTGTTTACTACCTTTACGCCTTTTTTCTAAAATAATTAAACTAAAATATAACAAACATTACAGAATAGTAGTAAATAACAAGATTTTCAATAAATTTACCTGCACGTTTTTCTGATTGTATTGACTGTGCAAGTTCTGACTTATTTCGATAAGTGTCTGGAACATTATATTTTTCATAAACGTCAGTGCTTTCCCACTGCCTTTTATCAAAATCACGTCCTCTTAAAACAAAAAATAGATAAGTAAAATTATATTTTTTTATGTAAAATATAAAAATAGTTACCTAACTATTCTTGCAATAAAGGAAAGATTGCGTTCATCGCGATTTACATTGGCATGGGCACTTTCTCCAGCATTGGTATTATTTGGTGTTTGACTCCAGATAACATGATCCATTTTGCTAAACACACTTGATATTCCTGACAAAACCCACAGAGTAAGTTTATCTTTAACCCATGCTATAAAAAATTGAATATGTTTTTTAATATCTATATAAATTAACAAATTAAATTGCAATAATTATAATTTAATTACCTGTTGTTCCTGGTTTATCACAATCACGAATTTTATGCAATATTTTTAAAACTTCATTTTGAGTATTTAAATTAGGAACTATATACATCGCGCTACGAATTTCACTTGACAATGCTTTATTTTTGTTAATATTCCTATAAAATATTATCATATAATCGTACTAATTATATAGTTTTAATTATAAATAAGATAAATATATTTATTTACCATTTGTTATACACCTAACAGAGCTTGTAGATATGTTGTAAATGTTCAATAGGAGTTAAATGTGGATATTTTGAATTTAAATATTGACCCAATCCTATTAAAAAAAGTTAATTTAAAATAAAATTTTTAAATAATTTGAAATAGATAATATTTTAATTTCACCTAGAGCTTGTCCTTTATGTTAGTCTGCAATAATGCAGCCTAATCCTTCGCTATAAATATGATAAAAATTAAAAGTTTTGCCTATATCTCTTTCTATGCATCCAAGCAAATCTTCAAATAAATTTTGGTATGCTTCAGCCGTTTCAATATTTGTAAATATTTGAGCAAAAGTCAAAGCTTCATATAATAATTAACAATAAAAAACTAAATAAAAGGTTTTATTAAATAAATGACCAAAATTCAGTAATTATACTTACTTTTCTGTACTCGAGGTAAATATGCTGTTACTTCCCATTCATTTGTGATACCATGAATTCTTTTAAACGCCATATCAATTTCAATATGTGTCAATTCAGAAAGTGCTATTGTTTGTTCTTTAGTAGCACATAAAATAATGTATTGACCATTATCAAGAAATCCTAAATGCAACAAATTAAGTTATTGTATTAATTTATGACATTTAATGTATATAATAAATTAATAAACTTACGAATTGATCGAATATATGGATCTGCACTCATATTATATTTCATAAATTTATGTACGACACCCAAAACATTTTGACTAAATGGATATTGGGAACGCTGACTTTTTTCAATAAAATAATCAATTTTGGATTGATTATTTAATGAGGGATGCAAATCACTTAACATTTTTCCATTTAAATATGTTTGAATCATAGTTCCTACAAATAATTTTATATTATATTAATTGAATTATACAAATATTATATATTATATAAATTACAATTATATTTATTTAACTTACCAGTTAGAAATTTCCTTCTAGTTAAATCAAGTATATGCTCACTATCAATTATTTTTTGAAGTTGATTTCTTATATTATATGGAGTTTTTCGAGGTGGTGGAGGTGAATGATTATGCTTACCTACCGATATAGTCACAATAAATGAACATTCTTTCAAATTTTCTGGAATTATATGATAAAATATGACTGGGCATATACTAGCTTTTTTACTTATAACACCTTTAACAATATGGTTTCCTATTTTATGTAAAAATGCTTAAAAATAATAAATATAATATATTAATTAATATTTGTCTTAATTTCGTTAAAAATATGCAGTATTATTAATAAATAATTTAGTACTTACGACATGCATCAGATCGTGCATTATTAGGTCGTACCATAAAATATTTATCTACTGCTTTAGCTTCATCATTCTGCATTTAAATGAAAATATTAATTGGCTTGTTATTTACATAAAATTTTAAAATAACTTTACAATTACCTCAAAATCAATACCATGAGGATGATAGGAATGCTCATTAAACATCATTTCCAATAATTCAAGATCAACATTAGGCAGAATTGTTAGGAACTGATAGTTTTTTTCTTTAGGCTTCCATTTAGTACAACCAATAAACTTTTTCTTCGTATTATTCACCTATAAATAACAAATTAACAGTTTAATACGATTTTTTGTTAAAATGTATTATATACTATATTATACGTACTTGTACTAATTCACCTAATTTTGGTTTACCGTTATATTTCACTCCATTTTCATTTATATACCCACAACTATATTCATGTGCTTTGGCAAATATACTACACAAATAATATTAAACAGTTATGTAGTTAAAAAAAAGACTGTAAATTAAATAAATATTAATTTTACTAACCAAATTGTTGCTTTTTCGTGAAATTTTTCATTAGCATCAAACATATTTTTGAAGATAGGTTGAGTAAAATCAACAGATGTATGTCCAGTATCTAATTCTTTAGATGCAAATTCACATACTTTCACATTGAGACATTGTCTTTGCTCTTTAGACACCTTAATACCTGGGAAAAAGTCACAATTTCCTACTTTACAGGTTGTCCCAGTACCTCCATATGAATATTGTATATTTGTCATAGAAAACGCTTCTCGTGCTTCACTTTGTTTCCATCCTAATACATTATATACACTTGCGAATCCAGTTTCGGACGTGTTGGGATATTCTTGAAATTCTAAATAATACTGAATTTCGGATGCTGTTAAATATTTACCGAATATAGCAATATTTTGAGTAGGCCACTATTTAAGTAAAATAAATGACAAATAATTAATAATTAAATATAAATAATGCCAAAAACAGTTTTATTTTTGCATTTTTTCAAAATTAAAAGCATAACAAAAGCTGCTTTTAAAACAATTTTAGTATTTATTCACAACTTTATGCATTTTATTTTAAGGTTAAATACCAAAATTGGACCTATATGAGTATTAAAGCTCCGAACGGTTCCAGTTTGAACCGGGAACCAATCCGGAACTGGCAAAAAATTCGGTTCGGTTCTCGGTTCGGTTTTGGACTTGGAACCGTCCAGTTCGGTTCGGTTCTATCCGAAATTAAGAAAAAATGCGAAAAAACGAATATACGACTATCCAGTGATCGTACAAGGACGAGCCATAGCTCGTTGGAATACTCTCATCGAGACGCGTCGAATGGTGGTAAAATCAAGTTTCTAGCTTCGATATATCACGAGATAGAACATGGTGAGTGTTTCTTAAAAAATTTGTATTAGAAAACGATCCATTGATGCTAGAGACATGAATTTACCACCATTCGACGCATCTCAACGAGACGAATCTAATGAGCTATAATTCGTCTTTTTGCAATCACTGGATGGTCGTGTATTCGTTTTTTCGCATTTTTTTTAAATTTTCGAACGTCAAAAATTAAAATTCCGATACAAGCGATTAAACGCCATCTATTGATCACACAAAGACGAATTTTAGCTCATTGGATTCGTCTCACTGAGACGAGTCGAATGGTGGTAAAATCAAGTCTCTATCATCGATAGATCGTGAGATAGCCCATGGTGAGTGTTTCTTAAACAATTCGCATTAGAAAACGATCTATCGATGCTAGTGACATCATTTTACCACCATTCGACTCGTCTCAGTGAGACGAATCCAATGAGCTAAAATTCGTCTTTGTGTGATCAATAGATGGCGTTTAATCGCTTGTATCGAATTTTAATTTTTGACGTTCAAAAATTTAAAAAAAATGCGAAAAAACGAATACACGACCATCCAGTGATTGCAAAAAGACGAATTATAGCTCATTAGATTCGTCTCGTCGAGATGCGTCGAATGGTGGTAAATTCATGTCTCTAGCATCAATGGATCGTTTTCTAATGCAAATTTTTTAAGAAACACTCATCATGTGCTATCTCGTGATCTATCGATGCTAGAAACTTGATTTTACCACCATTCGACGCGTCTCGATGAGAGTATTCCAACGAGCTATGGCTCGTCCTTGTACGATCACTGGATGGTCGTGTATTCATTTTTTCGCATTTTTCTTAATTTCGGATAGAACCGAACCGAACCGGACGGTTCCGGTTCGGTTCCATTTCGGTTTTCGGTTCTACCCGAACTGCAAAAAAACCGAACCGAACCGACCCGTTCAGAGCTTTAATGAGTATATCGGTATATGCTGATTTTAACACCTGTTAAAATACTATTTATATCTAAAAATAAAATACCTCTTCAATAATTTCTTGGTTTTCTACAGGACTTTCTGCCATTTCTATAAAGGATTATTTAAGAAATCTGTGTAGTACTTGTAAGCCTTTGTCAATCTTTGACACGTTATTCAAAAGAAAACAAAAAAAAATTTTTTTTTTTTTACTTCGCAAAATACGAAATTGATCAAAATTGATCAGATCATCAGTCGTCAGCTATACTGTACGAACTGTCGTACAATCACACAAATTATGTAATGTACAGTACAGTTTAGCTGATCGTACAGTACAATTTATATGTATACTCATGGTTTGATGCTGAACTTACTGAAAAAAATTGGGAACTTTCGAGTATTCGGTTAGTAGCTGCTGCAAATGGTGGAGCTAATGCTACTTGACGAGCATTTAGAGCTTTGACTATTTCTGAAGTTGCTAATGGAATACATGTTGGTACTTACTTATCTGGATCTGATGCTGCTACATATGCAGAGATTGCAGGTAATGCAGCAATAACTGTTTAGGCAGTATTTTTACCTTCATGTGCTGATGTTGTTAGAACTAATTTTAAAGTCAAAGAGCAGTGGAGACGTGCAAGTAAACATCCTACTAATCGACCTGTTAATGGGTTGGGAAATCATGGAGGTCCATTTAATGCTGCTGTTCAGAATCAGCCTATAGTTTTACATGGAATTCTTCTAGATCAAGCATTCATGCATATGTGTACAAATTTTCTAATCGTCATGAAAGAAAGACTTCAGATACGATTTAGTAATCTTTACCAGGAATAAGGTAAACCTATTTGATCTTTCTATAAACGAGTTGAGAGGGCTGGGGATATTGTAGGATATAATCAAATCATGATTTCTCACCAGTTTTATAGAGGACTTTTACCAGAAAATGTTATTGAAGCTTCTAGAATTGGGGCATGCCTTTTGATGTTTTACTTGATAGATTGAGTAATCTTATGAGACGAAAGGGTGAAATATTCTATGGGTTACAAAGACGTTAAGGTATTGAAAAAGCTAAAAAAGAGGAATTGACTGGCTATACTCATTTTATAACTCCATATGAAGGTGCTGTAATATAAAGGTCGACAGATGTTATTACTCAAGAACGATTACAAGAAATGCTTAAGGCTCAGGCTGAGGAACTTACTAAAAATTTCCAGGTACAGTTTAAGCAATTACAAGTATCTAAGCCAGTTCATAAGCCACCAGTCTATAGACAACAGATTAAACATGTTCAACCGAAGCCACAGCCACGCGTTATCTAACAAGAGGATTATGATTATGATGATGGTTATGTAGAACCTGATGTTGGTGATGATCCTGATGCTCCTAAATGGACTTGGGAGGATGATCAACATGTTATTGATCTTATTATGGGATATGAGACGTCTAAAAGACTTCCAAAGCGACTTCAGAAGGCTAAAAATAGACGTGATGATTGGAAATTAGCTCAAGCAATGAGAAACCTTGATCTTAATGATGATGCTATGGACATTGATACTAATACTGCAAGTTTTGATGACTTGAAAATTATTCCAGATGAGGAAGGTGGATTTGTGTTGTTCGAAGTGCAAAAAAAAAGTAGATTCAGGTAAGGGACTAAGTATCTCAAAACTTCTTAAATCTGCTCCAAGTAAGACAACAGTTAGCTCTCCTGGAGCACCCTTAAGGAGTAAAGTGACTCCTGTCAAGATTCCTGCAAAGATTACTGCTAAATCTGTACCTGCAAAAGCTGTCACCAAGAATGACCTATTAAGTGTATTAAGATAGATCTACAGATTTTAGAAAATTACTTCGTGAAATTCTTCAGGAGGAGATATTGTCTGCTAGAAAAGTCACAGAGATTTCAGAGGACTTAGCTGAAGAGGAACAAGAAGAGAATATCAGGGAAGACGATCCTATGAATATTGACATAGCTTGTTTGGAGAATACTAAAGATCTTTCTTTTAACACTAGGTGGGGAGGTTAATGGGATAGCAATTCAGTGTTTAGCAGACACTTGTGCTAATGCGTCTTTTATTCAAAGAAAAGCTGCTGAGAAATTAGGGTTGGATATCGACAAGAGTATTACATACAACATATCTGGCACTCCGGAAACAGGTAGGACATTCAGTATGGTAAAAGGAGTTTCAATCAAACTTATCACCGATTGCATTATCACTGAGGACCTTGCAGTCTTAAATGATTACAAGCATAAGTAAATTGAATTGAGCTGAATATGCCTGAAACGTTACAACTATGATGTCCATAAATCACGTGAACATGTCACCCTTACCTGTGGTGGAAAGAATGTTTTTATTCCGATAGTTCCTGATGCTAATTGAGCGGACAAAAAATAGGGAACATTTATTTTTTATTCCCAAAATTTGCGAATTAAGTCAGAAACATCCTCCTCTAACCGGTCAGCAGGTTCCCAAGTAGCCTCAGTGTCTGGATAATGCTCCCACTTAACCAAGTACTGATTTTGACCTTTCCTAATGTGATGCCAAAGTATCTGCTCAGGTACATACCTTTCAGGTTGCCCTCTTATCACGAAATCAGGTGGAGGCTTTTCATTAATAGGAACTACTTGCAATTATATACACATCTGGATATACCTAATCGACTATATGGTCTATTAAGGAAATATATAGTAGGCTGCTCGGGTGAAAGTATCATTTTTTTGATAACATGTATGTTTGAATTCCATCTTATGTCTCCTGTACAGAATTTTCCATGAAGTTTATTACTGAGTACAGAAATAGGTTCATCTAACTTGATTCTGACACATATTCCTTCTATACTTTTCGTTAAAATGACAAAATACTAATTAAATTTATTTTGACAGACGTAATGTATTTTGACAGACGTAATTAATTCATAGTAATTTTATAATAAATAGTGAATTGGTCCGTTCGCCAAAATATGATATAATTAATTAGCGGAGAAGTATAGTTCCTTCAGAGAGAAAGTCCGTCTTTTTTAACACTTTAGGTGACCCTGTTGGAATATCTGAAGGATTTCTTTGCCAGAATTCATCTACTTTATCAACTACATCATGGAAATCTTCTGACCATTCCACAGATGTACCCCGGGTTTTAACTCCTGTGCCACCATAGGACCCCGGATATCTTCAAAACAGGTCATAAGTCACACTTTCGGCAGATTGGCCCATTTTTCAGGGCTCAAAAAATCGTTTTTTGTAAATATCTCGGCATCCAGTGGTCCAATTTTGATGAACATTTTTTTAAATTGTAGAGCTAAATGAGGGCTACAAAATAAAAAAAAGTTCATTAAAATTGAATTACTGGATGCTGAGATATTTACAAAAAACGATTTTTTGAGTTTCAGCAAAAAGGGGTGTTTTTGGCCAAAAGTCCATTATGACCTTTATATTAGATATCCGGGGTCCTGCCACCATTCATTTGAGAAGAAGTTCTTGAATAGCTTGGATAGCTCGTTCAGCATATGACTACTGTTTATGTCTTCCTGACTCTCCGAACCTCATCATTACCTCTAGGCTGTTCAGAAAAAATCACGTACCTGGTTGTTAGTGAATTCTGATCCAGAGTCTGTCTCCAGTCAGTATGTTGGAGGCTTGATACGATTTCTTCTGTATATTTTAACAAATCCATTTAAAACTCTATTTGCAGTCTTATCCTTCCCTATAAGAAAAAAATATCCATAAGATGTACATAAAACAACTGATAAATAAGCGTCATAATTTAACCATCTTATGTACATCAAATACCTATATTTTAAACATAAAACATACATAAAAATGAGCCCATTTTGAACGAAATATGGACATAATTTTGTCTATTTTATATCCGTTTTATATGCATATTCTTTCCACTTTATGTACGAACTTTGTCATAATTTATCAATTCTATATTTATTATATGATCATATTATTTATTCATTAAACATAATTAAATGTTCAATTATTTATTTATCAAATATATAGTAAAATGTTGCTACTTACAAATATATTAAAAATTTTAAAAAATCAGATTAATGAAAATCAAAATTTCTAATCTTAACCAGGGGGAAAATTCCTCCTTAGTCATGTGATTAGCACATATGTAACTCTGCTGATATAGTCTGATAGTGGCTTTTACCTGAATAAGAAAGTAGAATACAATAATAAAGTTAGTAAAGACATTTGAAAAAAAAAAATTACACATCTCTAAGCCTAACCTTAAGCCTAACCATAATCCCTAACCATAATCCCTAATCCTAACCCTAATCCCAACCCTAACCTAACCCTAACCTAACCCTAACCCTAACCCTAAAGGTCTATTTCGGCAAAATTTTAAATTGCCGAATGTTAGACGAAATTCAGTCTGACCTTAGCCGATCAGTACCAAAAAAATTGACAACTAATTATATAGACGATTTGCACCGTAACGCCTGCCATTTGTCAACAAATCGATCAGTAGAAATTGGCAACAAATCGGTAAAATCAAATTGACGATTGTTAATAAACCTAATAATTTATTACCAATTTTTGTACATTTAACTGATTACTGATTTTAATTTTATAATAATTTATTAATTAAATTTTATTAATTCATTTTATTAAAAATTACATATTAAATTAATATATAGCTATCTATCATCTATATACACCATCTACCATCCATCATCTACCCATCATCCTCACCTAACCAGATAAAAATCCGTAGAAAACCTATAAAAAAAAGGAGAAAATAGTTAGTAACCTATTTTTTAAATAAAAAAGTTAAAGCTTCAAAAGAAACTTACCCGATCTAATAAAATCTGAAGGGGAAACTTACAAAAAAAAAGTAAAGAAACGGTTAGTTTGTTTCTTTAATAATAATTAAAAATAAAGTTTTGAAAAATTTGAAACTTACCCGCCCATCCAATAAAGTACGAAGAGTAGGAAACCTACAAAAAAAAAAGAAGAAACAATTAGTTTAATGTTTCTTTGATAAAAAAAGTTAAAGTTTTAATACTCAAAACTTACCCCCTATTCGTTAATGGAAACCTACAAAAAAAAAAAACAGTTAGTTCATTTTTTTAATAATAATAAAAAATGAAGTTTCAAAAAACTTACCTATCCAATAAAAAGTCAAAGGGGAAATCTACAAAAAAAAGAAGAAACGATTAGCAAACTGATTCTTTTATAAAAAAAAAATTTCAAAAAGTTTTGAAATAGTTCGAAACTTACCCAATCTATCAGTCTGAAGTAAAAGCCTACAAAAAGAAGAAAGAAACAATTAGTAAATCGTTTCTTTTAAAGTTTTGAAATTAAACCAACTTTGAAACTTACCATCAACCATTCCATGCCTAAACCCCTATTATACTTTGAAAGCGTCTTGAATCTACAAAAAAAAAGAACGAAAACGTTAGCAAACGTTTCGTTCAAATAAAAAAAGAAAAAAAAAATTTCTAAATACGAACAAACGTTAGTAACGTTTGTTAGATAAATTAATGAAATATTTCAAAGTTCTACCTTCGAAATGCCATGTTGAACTCATTCCGAAACCTGACCAAGAAGATTTTGGCGTTTATGCTGGAGCCGATTTTCTACAAAAAAATAAAAAAATGTTTAAAATAAACGTTTTTTATTAAGTTTCGAAAAAAAAACTTTGAAACTTTACTTGTAGGATTGGTATCCAAATCAGAGCCAATTCCTTACAAAAAAAATATAAAAAAATAATAAAAAAACATTAAAATTAAACATTTTTTTATTAAGTTTCGTAAAGTTTCAAAAATTTTCAAAAATTCAAAACTTTACCTGCGGGATTCCGGTATCTGAATTGGAGCTGATTTTCCTGCAAAAAAATTAATAAAAATAATAAAAAAACGTTAAATTAAACGTTTTTTATTAATTTTTGTCAAAAAGTTTTGAAAATTCAAAACTTTACAGTATCCTTACAATAATATTAAAAAAAAATGTTAAAAAATATTTTTTTCAAAGAAGTTTTGAAAATGAAACTTAACTGGAATATCGGCGTCCACGCTGGAGCCGAATTCCTATACAAAAGTAAAAAAAAAACGTTTTTAATATTAAAAAATGTTTTAAAGTTTCAAAACTTTGTTTTGAAACTTACCTTTGAAATTCGGTATCCAAGTAGGAGTCGATTTCCTATACAAACATTAAAAAAAAACATTTTATTAAAAACGTTTTATTAAAAAAAGTTTCGAAATTTTTTTTTGAAACTTACCTTTGGGATTTCAATATCCACACCGAAACTGATATTCCTACAAAAAAATAAAAAAAAACATTAATTTTTAACGTTTTTTATTATAGTTTTGAAATTTTTCAAAACTTATCTTTGGGGTTCAGTATTCACACTGGAACTGATAGCCCTACAATTAAGTATAAAAAAAAACATTAAAAACATTTTTTTTTTAAAAAAAATTTCGAAAATGGTTTGAAACTTATCTGGAATATTGGCATCCACGCTGGAGCTGAATTCCTATACAATAAAATAAAAAAATAACGTTTTTTAATATAAAAAAATGTTTTTAAAGAAGTTTCGAAACATTTGTTTCGAAACTTACCTGGAATATCGGTATCCACGCCAGAACCGATTTCCTACAAAAATTAATAAAAAAAAACATTTTTTATTAAAAAATGTTTTATTAAAGTTTTGAAACTTTAGTTTCGAAACTTAACTGGAATATCGGCGTCCACGCTGGAGTCAAATTCCTATATAAAAAAAAAAAAAACATTTTTTTTATTAAAAAACGTTTTAAAGAAGTTTTGAAACATTTAGTTTCAAAACTTAACTGGAATATCAGCGTCCATGCTGGAGCCGATTTCCTATACAAAAATAAAAAAAAAACGTTTTATTAAAACGTTTTATTAAAGAAAGTTTTGAAAATTTTTTTCGAACCTTTATCTAGGAAAACGGTATCTACACCAGAACCGATTTCCTGCAAAAAATATAAAAAAGAAACATTTTTAGCTTAAAAACGTTTTTTTTAAAAGAAAGTTTTAAAATTTTTTGAAACTTTATCTGTAATATCGGTATCCACGTCGGAAACGATTTTCTTCACTAAAAGTATAAAAAAGAAACGTTTTTTTAATGTAAAAAACGTTTTTTAAAGAAAGTTTCAAAACTTTTTTGATTTAATAAAAAGTTACCGAATTTAATGTGTACATTTACAGATGAAAGAGAGAGGCAAAAAGTTTAAAAAGTTTAAAAAAGTTTATTTTAAAAAGACCCGTAAAATGTTGATCTGAATCATCTGATTTTTTCAGTCATTTACCAACTGATTTGCCGAATTATTGCCAATTAGTTATTGATTTTTACCGTTTGGCAAATTTGGCAAAATTGTGTTGATTTATATGACCAATCAGTATAATTTTACTGAATGATCTTAAAAGAGCAATTTTTTGTATAACAATCGGTATAAGTTGATTTTTCATCAAAAGACTGAATGAGTTTTCGTTTAACAATCAGTATTAGTTGATTTGTGATTGATTTACCAATTTTTGCTATTGGTCAAAAAATGTGACGAATCATATGACCAATTGGCAAAAATTATATCAAAAGCTCTTAACGGTCAAAAGTTTTGATTTCGACCAGTGTATTCACTATTTCTTTTGCTTGTTTACTTCAGTTGATCTTGACAGATCTAACATTTTTTTTTGGTATTTGTTTTATTTTAACCAATTTAGTATTATTCCTCTCACATCACATTAAAACTGAAACCTACAAAAGAGAACAAATAAAACGTTAGAAAATGTTCATTAAAGGAGATGAATTCAAATAAAATAGTTCTTAATTCTCTCACCAAGATCTGAAATCTTAAATATACACGTCTAAAAAAAAAGAAAATATAAGTTAGAAAAGTTTTTAATTAATTAAATAAATAAATAAAAATAAAGTTATACAGTGGAATATACGAAACTTACATTTTAAACATCTCGTGTGTTCTAGACTTGAAACCTACAAAAGAGAATAAATGTTAGAAAACATTTCTGATTAAACACAAAAAAATAAAGTTTTGCAATGAGTATTGCGAAACTTACCATTTCCATTCTCCTATTAATCCAAAAGTCTAAAGCTTACAAAAAGATAATAGTTTCTTTAAAAAAAAAATAGGTTTATTTTAAAGTCCAAATTAAAACTTTGAATTTAAACATCCAAATTTAAGGCAAAACCTACAGCAAAAGAAAATAAAATGAAATGTTAATAAAGAAGAAAAAAAAAATGGAATATTAATAATGCTTACTTATGTCCCAAGTAAAAAAATCTTTTCATTTTCATATACCTTCCAAATGTCCAGTTCCTATAAAAGAAAATAAAATGAATATTAGTAATATTTACTAATGTTCTTAATTAAAAAAACCTTCCCTTTCACTTACTTTTTTAAATACTTTCTAAAGTATTTGTTGGTTGAGTTCCTACAATAAAAAAAAATATTTTTTATGTAAAAAAAAAGATCAGATATCTGATGATCTAATGATATTATATCAAATATCTGGATCAGATCACACTTCTAGTCCTGAGAGAGACTTAAAAATTTTTTATTGCTAGTATTCCACATGAATCGTTCAGAAAGACAAAAAAATTCACCTAAAAAAATATAAGAAAAACAAACAGTTAGTGACATTTATTAAATAAACAAATTTGTGGATAACTTACGTCTAGAAACTGAAAAACTGCCTAAAAGGGAAAAAAATTGAAAACTTACCAAAATGTTGCACTATGAAACTACAAAAGAATCACCTAAAAAAAAGGTAAAAGTACCCATAAAAAGAAGTTTCTTTAATAAAAGTATGAAGGGAAAAGAAAGAAGGGAGGGAGAAAGAAATAAGAAAAGAGAAGGAAGAAAGAACAAAGGGAAAAAGGAAGGAAAACGTGTCTGTAGTCTATTCTAAATTGTGTATCAATACATATGATATCTAACTTTTTTTAGTTGTACACAGTAGCTTGTGTAATGGAAAAGTTAGAAATAATATGTAATTATATATATATTGTATATAAAAAAAATAATCACGTGTGTCATAGTGATTGATTAAACTTTTTAGATTTTAAGCTAAAACTCTTTTAAAAGTTTGATCAAACTGTTGAAACTTTCTTTTAATCATTTTTTAATTTTCTTTTAAAGGTTTATCGAAACTTCTTTTTTTTTTAAAAAAAAAATTTTGATTAAACTATAAAAGCTTTTTTAATTAATTAATTTATTTTTTTAATCAAACTGTTCTTTTTTAAAAATTTAACTTTTTTAGTTTCAAAATTTCAAAAATTTTTATTCCTCTTTAAATATTATTAACATTTTACATTCTTTTAAGTGGTTCTTTAAGTTTCCTTAGATATGAAATTTAGGTAAGTGCAAATTTTATACTTTTTTTTCTTTATTCCATCTTTTAATAAATATTACTGACTTTTTTTTTTCTTTTAAGACAGTTGGATAATTATATATATATATATTTTTTATTTCTTTGAATTTCAGTGAGTTCTTCTTTATTTTTCTTTAAAATACTTTTAACAAAATGGCATTAATATTTATCTTTTTTTTTTCTTTTTTTAGATGGATTTATTAAGTTGAATGTTAATGAGATACCTGCTGGTAAGCAAAATTGATAGTAGGGCTACTACTAGAAAGTAAGAGTCAGAGGAATGGCTGGAAGAAAGTAAGAGAGGAGAAAGTAGGTGATATAATGTTATAGGGGAGCAAGTCCATTTACTATTCTTTATCTGCAAATGAATTTAAAAATTCAGTTCAGAACAATCAGGTGATATTGTTGTCTAAATCAAGTTCCCACCTTGTTATAGTTGTGTCATCAGGGGTGCTATGTCAACGGAAATTTAGTATGTTGATCGCTTAAAAATCCACAGCTATCCAATTATAACAAGAGGATTAATAGTTTTTAGATAATTTTATTTCAATATAAATTTAAAATTAAATTAATTCTACAGCACATTTTATTTTAAAATACTTCTTTGCTGAAACCTAAGAATTTAATACTGCTAAGTCACCTACTAATTACCTAAATGCCGTCTATTAGTAGATGTAAATTTAAGTTTAAATAATACAATTAGGTTACCTTTAAGGTAACTTAACTTTTTTCGATAAGCAACTTTTAGGTAAAAGTTTGTAAAAGTTATAGGTAGCTTATTAAATTATAAATAAGCAACTTGTAATTTACCTATAGGTAGTTTAATAATTTACTAATTAGCAGCTTTTACAATATTTATAGGTTACTAAGTATTTGTGTGAGTATTAAATTACTAGACCACCTAATGGCGGCTATGCAACTATATTATAGCAATAATATAATAAATACAGTAAGTAATAAACTAAATAGCCGTACAATAAAAATTGATTTTTAAACCAATAATTCTCTCTATTTGTATTACTTTCATCACGTATAAAGTATACAGGGATGATGATGACTTTATTAGTTTAACTTTGGTTCTACAAATTGAAATGAGTCAGAACTAACGGAAAGTAATATCACATGATTTCTTGGCAAAATTATTATTCAGAAAATTCTTATCGGAAGTTGTTTTAACTGGAAATTTCCATTTAAATATTTTTATGTATCCGAATTTTTCTGATTTTTACGCCTTTTGCTTGAAGAAAATTTCATATAGACCCAACCTTCATAAGGATCGTATTGCCTATTATTTATAAAAACAATACTAAGCATTACCTGCATTGTAAGAAACGACATAGAGGAAAAAGTACACAAAAATAAAAAAAAAGAAATCGTTTCTAACTAAATCATATATCTGTATTTTTTTCATCTACCAGATGTTATACGTAAATACTGCCAGGTATAGAATGTTGCATTTAATAAAGAGTCTATTGTTGTGTTTTATAGTGTTGAATTATTCATGCGCCGGTAGATGACAGTCACTACTGATTCAGCAGCAGATATATACGAGTTATCACTCATGGTGGTATGTGAATCCACATCCAGAGAAGGTGTTCTACGTAAAAATAAGTCTGAAGCATTAATAAGCACCTGGTCTTGTTCAGAAATAACATAATGTGCGTTAGTATTGGATTTAGTGGTAACATCTTCTATATAATAATTCTGGCGTTGCTGGTATTGTTGTCTAAGCTCTAAAGCTTTTTTGTATCCATTATTGTATTGAGGAATGGAACTGACATTAAAATGGCGTCTGATTTTGTAGTCGAACAGATTGATGTTCTAGGTGTTTCTGTAATAAACCGGTAGTAAAAAAGGTAAAGATATTTCTTTTTGTTACGCTTTTTAATATGGTGCAACCAAATTTTCTCCTGCTGTTGAGCCTATTTATCTACGAGAATAGAGGAATAACAAAATGGTGGTGGTTTGAGATATATTTCAAATTTTTCAGGTACGTGTTGGATCTGTTTAAATACTGTTGGATTAGGTAGGCATGTCATATAACATTTGAGTATGACAGGTTTGGTTGTGTTGCTGTGGGCCTCATAGCCAAGAAGCTTTTTGTGTGACGATTCTAATATTTTACTTGTTTGGGCAAGTGATGACATTGAATTTCAATTTCGAATATTGTTTGAGTATTGTCTTTAAATATTGGACTTTTTATAGCTTTTTTCAATTCAGGGTTGCGTTCTCCTATATAGGAAGTATATCTCTTAATAGTAACAGTATAACCGACACCTAAACGGTTGGAGTGAACTTCTTTGACATGCAGCTGTTTATTTTGACCGCTATAGGACATTTTTTTCAATAGTTGTTCTTTGTAAGATGCCTACTTTAAATAATATACGGAAAAATGATTACAATACTTCAATTTTAAATATGTGTTAGAAATTAGTAAGTTATTTAACAAAGTAACGCGTAGATTTCTCATTAAGAATTATATAAATATATACCTTTAATTGATTCAATTCTAACATTTATTCTTTTAAATTCATTCAATATTTCATAAATAACTGGTCCTCTTTATTCCAGCAATTTTTATAAAGATTTTCATATTCAATTGGTGTACCAGGAATTGTAATTTCGCGAGTTAGAATTGGGACCTTGCACTATATGGTTAACACCAAAAAGATGATATTGATTTTTGTATGGTGGTAAGTCCCACAGGCTCAACGTCTTTTTGGCATTTAATTGCTTTTTTGGAATTATAAAGAGTACCGCATCCATGTGTATCACAAGTTGTATAAGGGTTGATCAATTTTGTAGTGTTAGTGAAATAATGGACCTTACAAGGTTGGTAAAGATGAAGAATGGCATTAGAGGCCTGTATAGGCGGAGAGGTATTATCTTCGGATATAGTTATCTTCTGAGAAGACTTCGTGGATTTGTTGGAAAGAGATAGTGGTTCCTATAAAAATAGCACTGAAGGGAAGTAGGGTTGTTTCTAACGTTTAAGCATGAAAAGCAACAGGAAAAAAAAAATGTAAAGTTGTTTGAGTATAGAAACTCTTTCTAGTTAACTGGAAATGAACATTTTTTGTTATATTTAAAGAAATAAATGTCTAATATTGTGAAAAAAATTTTGTTCCAGAATATTTGGGAAAGAGTTTCGCTGCTGAAACTCTTCTGTACACTATTTGCAAATTCCAATTCCTTTTTTGTTGACGTCCCTTCCAATTCACGTGACCTTGTAGTATTGCTGTGGTCGTTCAGTTGAGATGAAGAATTATCGTGGTAATTTTTTCTTCAAGATATGTGCACTCCACCTTATTATAAAATTTATAATATTTATTGTTTGGTTTGAGAATGGCTTTCGCATATCTTGTGAAAATACTTCTGGTATTACATCCCAGGTACCTGTAGTCTTTTTGGTAAACTCTTGAAACTCCTTTGTCTTCAGCATATCGTAAGTATGTTGCAAATACCTCTTCTCAAAATCAAAATCGTCAAACTCTTGATAGAACTCTATTATAAATTGTTTTCCCAACATTATATCTGTATTTTTTGACATGTTTATATATAGTTTGTATATAATATTTGTATTTTTGTTGGATATTTCTTCCGCTAAAAATTGGTATGAAAGATCGTTAGAAAGAGTTCCTGTCAACCATTATTTTGATCAAATAAAAATCTTAATATTATTAACAATAATGATGCTTCAATAAGTGTAACCATAAAGGCGTAAGAACTAAGACTTTATTTTAATCAAAATCATTTGAAAGAAATTTGAAAAATGTTCTTATTCTTGGATAATATCATTCAGGTTTTATTTATTAACAATTATTTTTCCCGATCTAAATTTTTTTTTCTTATTAACAATAATAATTTTATATTTCAAAGTAAATTATATATAAAAGTTTACTTATTAATATACATAAAAGTTTATTTGTTAAGTATACACAAAAGTCTAAATTATTCGTCTAATAAGCTTAAATAGACTTTTCTTATAACCTTATTTCTTATCTACTTCTATATGCAATACCTGAATAGATTAGAGCATAGCGGACATGCTCATATCACCTTGCCGATCATTTGCTGATCACTAATTCTGGATTTTAAAAACTTATTGCAAAATCACAAATATTTTTCAAATAATGTGGCAAAAAAATAATGGAATCTAAGTAAAAACACTAAATTATTATATGATTTTAATTATATAATTATTAGCACAATTTTTAATAATATTATAAATATATTATTTGTTTATGATAATTCACTAATTATTGCCGATCATCAGACAAAAATTAAAGTGCGAAGATGAATATGCGAGTGCGAAACTTAAGAATTTGCACAAATATTCTTTATATTATGTAGAATCTATAAAAAAAATAATGCAGTGATCTGATTCATAATGCAGGTTTTTTATTAGTAACATAATTAGTGAATA
This sequence comes from Rhizophagus irregularis, assembly GCF_026210795.1. Classification (NCBI taxonomy): domain Eukaryota; kingdom Fungi; phylum Glomeromycota; class Glomeromycetes; order Glomerales; family Glomeraceae; genus Rhizophagus; species Rhizophagus irregularis. The sequence goes on along the minus strand of NC_089446.1, from coordinate 3,844,598 downwards.
ATTTCGTATAATGAATAAATATATGCCAAATAATAATAAAAGCTAAAAAGTTTCTAATGAAATTTAATACACAATAAATTAAAACTAAATTTAAGTTATTTGTGAAATTTAAGCATATATTATTATGTAAATTTTTTTAGCAACGGTATTTATATTATGTGATAATTGAATAAATGATCGGCAAATGATCGACAACAGTATTGTGATAATCACTGGTAAAAAAATGATTTATCCTACACATATCTTACACATATTGGGTACTCAAAATGTAGAAAATCATACACAAATAATACACATATCATACACATATCGGGTACTAATATATATATCATACATATATCAGGTACTGATAGGTATACTATATATATAAAGATCCGATATGTGTATGATATGTGTATTATTTGTGTATGATTTTCTACATTTTGAGTACCTGATATATGTAAGATATGTGTAGGATATGTGTAAGATAGACCATTTTTTTACCAGTGTAAAATAGGGATGTCCGCTATGCTATAGATTAGTACGATAAAATAAAAAACTTTCGTGCTAGTTTTACTTCATAATTTCATAATTTTAAATATTTTTGAGCATTTTAAACTTTAAATATTTAAATATTTATTAAAATGATGAGAACATGAAAATCTCAACAAAATACTGCGCCAAATGAAACAGAAGCTGTATTTATTTACAGAATTACACCATATTACGATATTTTATTTATGTTTTTCATTATTGCAATTAGAAGAACGTAAAAGATGGTCATGGCCATGGCAGAATGAATCAACCAATTGAATTACTAGTAGAATCTTCTGTAAATATTATCAGAAAAAAACTAAAGCAGGTAGTAATCTTAAATATTTTTTATCAATTAATTTTTAAAATTCGTAATATTTTTCTGATTATACTAATTGATGGTTTCTTCTGGTTTCTTTATAGAGAGTTTTTTGATTCTTTTAATAGTATTGATGTCTAAATAAAAAAAGATGAAAGAAAGTGAAAGAAAAATGAATGCTTATGGGGATGCAAAGTAACTGACGAAGAAAGGAAGAAACTTGACCGTAAATAAATAGAGAAGAGTGTGCATAGAAATTTAAATGAGAATAGAGGATGATTGAGTAATGCAAATAAGTCTTCTGTCTTCCCATCCGGGTTATATTTCCCAAATGGGCAAGTTTTTTTAATTCTTAGCGGGTTGGGTGTGTAATGGTCAAATGAAAAGTTTTTAAAATAAATGAAATTTTTCGTAAAATTTCACATTGTTTCTAGTTAGGTAAATGAAATTGATAGTAAAATCGGAAGTGTATTTAGACCACTACTAAAGAGTAAGAGCTGGAAGAAAATAGGTGATATAGTTGTTACAGTGGAGCAAGCCCATTTACTGAGAATACAATAAATAGAGACGTGTCTAAAAATTCAGTTATAGTTGTGTCACCAGGGGCGCTATGTCAACGGAAATTTAGTACGTTGATCGCTTAAAAATCTGCGGCTATCCAATTATAACGAATTGACTGTATTTTATGTTAAATTTACAATATATTTATTTACAATATATTTTACAATAATTTGCTATAATTTATTAAATATACGTGTTAATAAATTGTACGATGTAATGATGCTTTTTTAAATATATATTTGGATACTAAGTATTTGTAAATATGATCATATTAATAACTAACATCATTCTGTTATTAATAAATTTCTAATAATCATCTTCATTGTTTATTTCACTACTACTGCAATTTCATACCTAAGAGGCCTAATTTTTACCTTTTTACTTGATATATTAATTTTAAATAATTAAAATTTATGATTATTCTGAGTTTTGGATTATAGGTCACTTAACTAAAATTTATAAAATAACACAAAAGAAATATTTATAAATAAATAAATTACAGCTACTTGGTCGCAGCTTATGAAAAGAAAGTAAGCAGTGACTAGGTAGCTTCAAAACTGAAAAAATACGGGTTTCAGTAAAGTTCTAGAATGAGCAAACTTTTCTTTCCCTATAAAAAGTATTTATATTTAAAATATAATTAAAAACTTTTTAAAATATATTTAAATTATACTTAAAATATATTTAATTTAAAAATTGCGAAATACTTATAATATACTTAAAATGTATTTAAAATTATCTTAAAATATATTTCTAATATATTTAATTTTTGCCAAAATACTTAAATTATACTTAAATTATACTTAAATCAAAATTTAAGTATATTATAGATATATTTTTTACATACTTAAAATATACTTATAATATATTTTATAATATATTTTAAGTATATTTTAAATACATAAAAAATATACTTATAATATATTTTATAATATATTTTAAGTATATTTTAAATACATAAAAAATATACTTATAATATATTTTATAATATATTTTAAGTATATTTTAAATACATAAAAAATATACTTATAATAGTCTTATAATATACTTAAATTTTAATTTAAATATAATTTAAATATATTTTAAGTATATGGGCAAAAATTAAATATATTAGACATATGTTTTAAGATAATTTTAAGTATATTTTAGATATATTAAAAATATATTTTAAGTATTTTGCAATTTTTAAATTAAGTATATTTTAAATATATTTTAAATATATTTTAAGTATAATACTTTTTATAGGGATTTACTATAAATAATATGAATAATAACATAATTTGTCCATTAAGTTATGTTTATGAATGTTGGTAAATGTACAAATAACGTATATAAAATTATATAGTATAATTTATGTATATTTTTAATGTACAAGTAATGTATACAAAATGGCAAATCTATTTTTTTATGCATTAACATACATAATTTGTAAATATTTGTGCCATTTAATGTACATTTTATGTGCTCCAAAAAGATACAATCTTAAAATATGAGCAAATAATAGACAAATAATGGACATATATGATGTTATATGGTCAAATTATGTATAACTTATGAACAATTCATTTTTATAAGGCTTCAGGGGTTTTGCGTCAACCCGCTTTTCTGCAACTTCTATCACTACAAGGAAATAGTGGAATCCTTTGGGGTCGACTGGCATTTCTGCAAAATCAGCCTGATGTGTTGCATTTAGTTTCCATATAATTACCTTTGAGCATTCTGTTGACTTCTCCTTTAAGGGCTTTTTGTATAGGTTGTAGTGCTCTTCACCTTTTAGAATTCGTGTTAGTATTCTGGAGAAATTGTAGTACTTGTAGTAATTCTCTTCTCTAAGTGTGACATATTACGACAAATTAAAGGAAAGATTTTGGACTTCAAATCTTAAGATGACACAATTTTACTATCTAAAGTGCAAGAAGGAAACTGAGACTACTAGTGAAATACAAAATATGACTACAAATAGACGTTATCGTTTACATGGTGATTGTACAGTTTGTGGCATGCATAAGAATACTTTTACTGGGGTAGACTGGATAATTAAAAAGAAGTCTAAGGAGAAGAAGAAAGAAAATGCTGCCAAAAGGCATCAGACAGCTTACAATCAGCAATACAAGAAACTTGGACAGAAAATTTTAAATGCTGATGACACGTGTAAGCAGTGTATTGATAAATGCCTTAAGGAGGCAAAAAAGAGGAAGACGGATTAGTACTGTCTGAGATCTTCGGCAAGATAAGTGGCTGCGTGCAAGTCTATCATATGCATGTTTCATATTACTAGGTAGCCTTATATATTACTTATGATTTACTCATTATTCAATTACTTATTTTTTCTGATGGGAATAGGACGAGGTTAGTCTTACTGGCTCTACAGACCTTCTAGAGGCTTACCTGCTAACCTACCTGTTAATCTACTGGGTGCATTCATCGTTGCTTGACAGATGATTAAACTGAATCCTGATCATATGACAGATTTATGACAAAATGACAGATCTGGGGTAAAATCAAAAATATTTCTGGAGATTATTCTCTCCCGATTTTTCTGAAACATCTGTTATATCTGTCATATCTGTCATACCCCTCTGATTCTCTCTTATTTTCCTCACTTTTTCCTTATTTTATCCTTTTTTAGTATATTATTATATGACAGATGGTTGAGACAGATGGTGACAGATATGGGGATGCCTGAGCCCGTAGGGTAGGTAGGACCCCGGATATCTAATATAAAGGTCATAATGGACTTTTGGCCAAAAACACCCCTTTTTGCTAAAACTCAAAAAATCGTTTTTTGTAAATATCTCAGCATCCAGTAATTCAATTTTAATGAACTTTTTTTTATTTTGTAGCCCTCATTTAGCTCTACAATTTAAAAAAAAAAGTTCATCAAAATTGGACCACTGGATGCCGAGATATTTACAAAAAACGATTTTTTGAGCCCTGAAAAATGGGCCAATCTGCCGAAAGTGTGACTTATGACCTGTTTTGGAGATATCCAGGGTCCTGGGTAGGTACTGTGAGGTCGTGAAGCCGAGGTGGGTGGAGCCTGCGACACACACATCTAGCCTGACAATGCTCTTGCTAGTTTTATAGCATCGTAGGAGTAAAAGATTGTCAGATTTTCACCAGCAATTACACATTACATTTCGTCATTACGTTATCTCCATGCCACTAGTCGGAATAGTCCATTTTGGCAAAATTTCAAATTACCGAATGTTGGACAAAATTTGGTCTGATCTTAGCCAATTAGTACCAAAAAAATCGGCAACTAATTTTATAAACGATTTGCACTGTAACGCCTGCCACTTGTCAACAAATCGATTAGTAAAATTGGCAACAAATCGGTAAAATCAAATTGATGATTGTTAATAAATCTAATAATTATTACCGATTTTTGTATATTTAGCTGATTTTAACTTTTATAATAACAATTTATTGATTAAATTTTATTAATTCGTTTTATTAAAAATTGCATATTAAATTATTATCTATCTATCATTTATATACACCATTTACCATCCACCATCTATCATCCATCCATAATCCTCACCTAACCTAATAAAAGTCCAAAGAAAACTACCAAAAAAGGAGGAAATGACCAATAACTCATTTTTTAAATAAAAAAATTGGGTTTGAAAGAAATTTACCTGATCCGATAAAATTTGAAGGGGAAACCTACAAAAAAAGTAAAGAAATGGTTGGTCAACCATTTCTTTTAATAAAAAAAATGAAGTTTCGAAATTTTTTTGAAACTTTACCTGGAATATCAGTATCCACACTGGAACTAATTTTCTATAAAAAAAATATAAAAAAATCGTTTTTTAGCTAAAAACATTTTTTTTTAAGTAAGTTTCGAAAATCTATCAAAACATTACCTGGGAAAATGGTAGAACTGAATCAGATTCCCTACAAAAGAAAATAAAAAAAACATTAATATAATGTTTTTTTAATAGTTTCAAATTTTTTTTCAAAACTAACCAATGGAATTCGGTATTCAAGTCAGAACCATTTTACTACAATAAAATAATAATAAAAAATGTTAATAAACATTTTTTTTTAAATAGTTTCAAATTCTTTTTCAAAACTAACCAATGGGATTCAGTATTCACGTCAGAACTGATATCCCTACAAAAAAAATAAAAAAAACGTTAAAATTAACGTTTTTTTATTAAAGTTTCAAAATTGTTCGAAACTTGCCTTTGAGATTCGGTATCCATGCTGGAACTGAATTCCTATATAAAAATAATAAAAAAAATATTTTTAATATAAAAACGTTTTATTAAAAAAATTTTTGAAATTTTTTTTCAAAACTTATCTTTAGGATTCAGTATTCACGCCAGAACTGATATCCCTATAATTAAATATAAAAAAAATGTTAAAATAAACGTTTTTTTTTAAGAAGTTTTGAAACTTTAGTTTTGAAACTTACCTGGAATATCAGCGTTCATGTTGGAGCCAATTTTCTATATTAAAGTATAAAAAAAAACGTTATAATAACTGAAAATACAATAAAGTAGAATAAGGATAAATAATTAGCCGATGGATAAATAATTAATCGATGGGTAAATAATCAGCCGATAAAATTATATTTATAATTTAGTTTAGTGTAACAAAATAGTCATATGATAATAGATTTTTTATTTTCTTAAATTTTCTTAAATTCTTATTAGAAAAAGATAAGTAGATATTAGAAATAATTTTCTTAAAATGTATAAATATCTGCAGATTTCGTTAGAAATTCCACAGTTCAAGTTCGCAATTTGATTTTAAAAAAAAAAAATAAAAATAAAAATAAAAATTTTAGTTCGCCCTTAATAGAAACTAACACACTGTTTAACCTTTTCTTATGAGAAAAGAAGACATTATTAATTTAATGTATATTATTAATATTAAATTTGGGGAAACTATCGCAAAAATTAATTTTTGGGATAAGAAATCATGTTTTGTAACTAACTTTTATAATTTTTATTTTGAACCAAGCAGAGATATTATTTGAACTCAACACGTTGGTAACAACATACGATATTTTACTTAATATCCTATAGGTGGCGTGTCACAACGTTAGAAATGTTTTTTTAAAGAAGTTTTGAAACTTTAGTTTCAAAATTTACCTGGAATATCAGCGTTTACGTTGAAGCCAATTTCCTATATTAAAGTATAAAAAAAAAATGTTAGAAACGTTTTTTTTAAAAAAGTTTTAAAACTTTAGTTTCAAAACTTATCTGGAATATCAGCATCCATATAACCATATTGGAGCTGATTTTCTATATTAAAATATAAAAAAACATTAGAAACGTTTTTTTTAAAGAAATTTTTAAACATTTATTTTAAAACTTACCTGGAATATCGGCGTCCACGTTAAAGCCGATTTCCTATATTAAAGTATAAAAAAACGTTTTTTTTATTAAAAAATGTTTTTAAAAAGTTTCAAAATATTTGTTTTGAAACTTACCTGAAATATTGGTATCCACGCTGGAACTGATTTCCTATTATAAAAAATAAAAAAAAAACGTTTTTAAAAAAGTTTCGAAACATTTGTTTTAAAACTTACCTAGAATATCGGCGTCCACGTTGGAGCTGAATTCTTATATAAAAAAACAAAAAAAATGTTTATAACATTTATTTATAAAGTTTTGAATTTTTTTAACTTTGAGATTCGATATCCACGCTGGAACTGATATCTCTATATAAAAAATAATAAAAAAAAGTTTCAAAAATTTTTGAAACTTAACTTTGGGATTCGGTATTCATGCTGAAACTGATATTCCTACAAAAAAATAAAAAAAAAATTTTAAAAATTAACGTTTTTATATTAAAGTTTTGAAAATTTTTGAAACTTAACTTTGGATATCCCTATATAAAAAATAATAAAAAAAAAACATTTTTAGTATAAAAACGTTTTTATTAAAAAAAGTTTCAAAATTTTTTTTTGAAACTTATCTTTAGGATTCGGTATCCACACTGGAACCGATATCCCCATAATTAAATATAAAAAAAATGTTTTATTAAAAACATTTTATTAAAAAAGTTTCAAAACTTTAGTTTTGAAACTTACCTAGAATATCGGCGTCTACGTTGGAGTCGATTTCCTATACAAAAATGAAAAAAAAACGTTTTTAATATTAAAAAACGTTTTTTTTTATAAAGTTTCAAATTTTTATTTCAAAACTTATTTGGAATATTGGTATCCATGCCGGAACTGATTTTCTGCAAAAAAAAACAAAAAAAAAACATTTTTTACGTTAAAAACATTTTTTTTAAAAAAAAATTTTGAAAGAGTTTCAAAACCTACCTAGAATATCGGTATTCACGCTGGAACTGATTTTCTTTGCAAAAAAAATAAAAAAAAAACATTTTTTAGTAAAAAAACGTTTTTTTTTAAGAAAGTTTTGAAATTTTTCAAAACTTTACCTAGGGAAACGGTATTCATGTTGGAACTAATTCCCTAAACAGAAAAATATTTAAAAAAACGTTTTTTAGTTATAAAACGTTTTTTTTAAGAAAGTTTTGAAAATCCTTCAAAACTTCACCTAAGGAACCGGTATTCACACTGGAACTGATTTCCTACAAAAATAAATAAAAAAAACGTTTTTTACTGTTAAAAAACGTTTTTTTTATAAGAAAGTTTCAAAAATCTTCTGAAACTTTACCTGGGAAATAATATTCACGCCAGAACCAATTCCCTAAACAAAAAATACAATAAAAAAAAACATTTTTTAGAGGACCCCGGACATCTCTAAAACAAGTCATAACTGACTTTTGCCCAAAAATACCACTTTTCGCTAAAATTCAAAAAATCGTATTTTGTAAATATTTCAGCATCTAGTGATTCAATTTTGAAGAACTTTTTTTTATTTTGTAGCCCTCATATAGCTCTACAATTTAAAAAAATGTTTATTGAAATTGGACTACTGAATGCCGAGATATTTACAAAAAATGATTTTTGAGCACTCAAAAAATGGGTCAATTTGTTAAAAGTGTGACTTATGACTTATTTTAGAAATGTCCAGGGTCCTTTTTTTAGTATAAAAACGTATTTTTTGAAGAAAGTTTACCTGAAAAATGGTATCCACACCAGAACTGATTTCCTGCAAAAAAAATATTAAAAAAAAACGTTTTTTATTGTTAAAAAATGTTTTTTTATAAGAAAGTTTTAAAAATCTTTCGAAACTTCACTTAGAGAAACGGTATCTATGCTGGAACTGATTTTCTTTACAAAGTATAAAAAAGAAATGTTTTTTAACGTTAAAAAACATTTTTTTTAAAGAAAATTTTAAAACTTTTTTGATTTAATAAAAGTTACCAAATTCAATGTGAAAAATTAAGGTGTAAGAAAGGGAAGGGAAAAGGACAAAGAGAAGCAAGAAAAAAAGCAAAAAGTTTAAAAAGTTTAAAAAAGTTTGTTTAAAAAGACCTGTAAAATGTCAATCTGGATCATCTGATGATTTTAGTCATTTACCAACTGATTTGCCGAATTATTGCCAATTAGTTATTAATTTTTACCATTTGGCAAATTTGTCAAAATTGTGTCGATTTATATGACCAATCGGTATAATTTTACTGAATGATCTTAAAGGAACAATTTTTCGTATAATAATCGGTATAAGTTAATTTTTTACTAAAAGACCAAACAAGTATTCATTTAACAATCAGTATCAGTCGATTTGTGATTGATTTTACCGATTTTTGCCATTGGTCAAAAAATGTGATGAATCACATAACCAATCAGCAAAAATTATGCCAAAAGCTTTTAATAGTCGAAAGTTTTGATTTCGACTAGTGTGCAAATCTATAAAAATGACTTCATGATTAGTACCTCCAGCCAATCATCTCTTAGCGATCTCATATGCCAAATAAGAGAACTAATTATATTCAAATATTGTTTTGTTAGTATAATACTAGTGTGGCCGGAGACATGACTCAAAAAATAAAGTCGAAAAAATGTATATATATATGCAAATTTTACGTAACACAGTCCCTATTTTCTGGCAAGAATTTTCCTGATATTATACTGCGCATTTGCCTTAACGGTGATCGCTCCATATGATCGTCTAAGCCACTCACATGATTTTGAAAGAACATATATCTTTAGAAAATGATTATTTGCCTTCGAGTTTCAGGACCTTTATTTTCAGCTTTATTAAGCAAATCTACCACTTTTTCCGTAGATGTCACTTTGTGTAGTGTCGCAACTGACCCACGACTTAACCATCCTTTTTTACCCTCCTCTATTTGAATAATGAAATCCTATGTGATCATCTATTTTATTTCTAAGATATTCTGCCTTAAAAATGTGACTAGCTTAAATGGATGCTTCATGAAAGACCTTCGCATTAAAAACCTCTTTCATTAAGCAGTGATATACTTTTTCTTTTAGATCATCGCATTGGTTTTCAAGCTTAATCAAAAGATTAATAAAGTTATCAATCCAATGCATGTTTTTTCGATTGTATGATAATACTTTGTGAACTTCATCGACTATGAGACCTTGACGTACAAGTTCTCATAATTCTGTATCCGATACTATCATATCATTGGACTGGTTCTCACTAGCTGATAGTATGGATTGATTATGCCTCTTATTCCTTTTACGAACCATATTCTTGACTTTAAAAGAGTGAATTCAAAACCTCAAAGAAAAAAATATTATAGAATATGTGTCATAATTACTGTGGAGAAGTATAATATCTAAGCTACCCATGTGATTCGAAAAAAGAAATATAATTCAGTCTATGCTTTTACTGATACTATTGGGATTCCATGTTTAAGAGACTCCCTGCAGTTGAGATGATAAATTCGTTCTCTGTAATATTCACCAGCACCCCATTCACCTTTTATTTCATCAAATATACTTCTGTTTACTTTATGGTCTCCATTACATAAAGGACAGAGTGCTGAACTATCAAGATTAAATGTGTCATAGTGTTCATCACTATCGTCTAAAGATAGATAAGGAAACTTCTTTAGCACCAACCCAATGATATGTTTTCGCTTCTCTTCGGGATCTTCAGGCAAGACTACCTCCAATACATTATTCTGATCAGATCCTTCTAGGACCTCGTAATCTTGTTCTTCATCCTTGGATTTGATAATTAATTCTGGATCAGGTCTGGCTTTGAAGGTAATAGGCTTGAAACCAGAGGCTTAGCCGGAGGTGCCAAAGCAAGGTTTTGCTGGCGTATTTTTCACAGCTTCTGATAATTAATTGCCATGGCTCACATCCAGTTTCTTTTTTATATCTTTTGTAAAATTTGGTATGAATCTTATCTATCAAAATGCTTGGTAACCCACTTAATTTGGCATGCCAATCCAAATATTTGGGGGTTAATACTTTATCGAATTTGCTCATATTTCCTTTTTTTCTATAATTGCAAATCAATCTAATTAGGTAATAGTTGACATGTGTAAAAAATAATGAGACTATGCAATTATCTCAATTTCGTGCTGTTCACACTTAATAAAATAGGATCCAGCCTTATATCTACCTTCTATACTTTCCTCATCATCATGATCTAAACTGCATAATGGGCAAGTCCTTTTGGGATCACAAGATGTCTTGTCAGTAATACCATAATAGTCAAAATTTTCACTACTAAATTCTTTATATAAATTAGAATATTGGCCCAATGTCTTGTTGCGAAAATAGGATTGGTCATAAGTAGTCCTAGGAATTGGTGAACGAGATGTGGTAGAAACGTTTACCTTAAGTTTTGAAAATGCATTACCATTGGTGATTTTCAAAGGCACGTGACTCTGATCATTTCCCGAGAAAATAGTTTTTAAAGTTACTTGATCTATAATATTTTGAATTTGTTCGTTAGTTAATTTTGAAATCTCATTTGCATTGCAATTGACACACTTAATCTTATCAATCCCTACACCATTCTCTCCAAACAATTTGTGAATTTTTTTGGCTCTAAGAGTTTTAATTCGCAAGGCAACAGGCGTAACACCAGCCAGATGTTCTAACATTTCCTTGTATATTTGAGTTCTTGCAGTTTTATCAGTAACTTCTGTCTCATGACGAATTTCAACAACCTTATTTTCAAAATTATCTGAATAATGAACTCAGGACAATCTCTTCATGTCCAGTTTATGTTGCATTTCAAAATAAATGGATTAGGCTTTGTGTTGTAATTTGGCCGTAAGATGCTTCGCAAGAGGATGAATACTGCTCACTAATTTTGGAAGTTGAAGCAATAATACTACCACTCTGTAAATCTCATATTAAATCAAGTTCTATATTCTGATTTTTAGTGAGCTTGATCTCATCAGAGTCATCAAAATCCACAGGTCGAAAAGTGAAAAATCAGGCATCAATCAGTCACCAATCGGCCACCAATCAGGTAGCTAATTGGTGACCGATTGGTGACTGATTGGCATATTCGCCAAATACTGTCACCAATCAGGCAGTTTGCTAACTTTTGATCCAGTGATCAGAAAAAAATGAAATATAGCTCATTGGAATCGTCTCAACAAGACAAATCTAATGGTAGTAAAATCGCATTTCTAGGATTAATACTTGATGAGAAATTAAGTAAAATATAAAAATAAAAATGTATTATTTATATTTTATTTAATATTTTATTAACTATTAATCCTAAAAATGTGATTTTACTACCATTAGATTCGTCTTGTTGAGACGATTCCAATGAGCTATATTTCATTTTTTTCTGATCACTGGATCAAAAGTTAGCAAACTGCCTGATTGGTAACAGTATTTGGCAAAAATGCCAATTAGTCACCAATCGGTCACCAATCAGCTACCTGATTGGTGACTGATTGGTGACTGATTGATGCCTGATTTTTCACTTTTCGACTTGTGATCTTGAATAACCTTTTGCTGATTTCTTGAAGTTTTCTTGATTTTTTCTGACTTCTTTGAAACCATCTGATCATTTCCTGAGAAAACAGTCAGATTATTTTCTGCAGAAAATAATACTTTAAGGAAGGCTGTCTCACGCAGAAGTTTCTCCTTATTGCGTCGTCTTATCCCATCACTAACACTTTTCTTATATGCATCATTCAAGAAAGTATCTATTTTCCTGTCTACCAATGATTTCTGATCATTCATACAAGATGGCAGAGATTAGTCCTGCTTTTCTTGACTATAATTGGGAATTGATAGTAAATTATCATCAGATGAAGAATCTTCAGCAAAACACTTTTCAGTACTTTTCACCTCTACTTTTATCTCTTACATTCGAGTATATGCAAGAAGATGGAGCTGATTGCTTTGCAATTGCTTCCTTGTCATTCTTTGATTATTCATTCACTGCTACAGAACTCTGTTCCACTATTGCGAGTCTGGCCTCAAGCTTTGTATTTTTTTGCTCTAGTTCCTTGACTCTAACATCACGCTTAGCATTCTCTTCAATAAACTGCCTCAGTTTTGCATTCTCAGCCTCAACGTCTGCAACTTTCCTTCTAAGTTCAGGAATCTCAGCATTCTTGCTCTCGATTTCAGCAAACTACTTCCTAAGTTTAGTAATCTCAGCTAAGAGCTTGACATTTAATTCTCTTAATGAATCAATAGATTGAGTGTTTGACATTGTTTTATATAGGATGGGAAGAATTCAAAAGTTCGTTAGCATATATAAAAAAAAACAAGGTAATATATATCTTCATTAGGAATTTCTGATTTATTGATGTAAAAAAATAAATTACAAGATTTGGTAATACATAAACTTGTTTTACAAAGTCTCTATACTAGGAAATTTAATTGCTCATAAATCTCTTAATCGATTAATTGATTATTTCAGGAGAAATTAATCGATCAAAAATTGATTAGTCACGTTTCATCAACCAATTAATCAACTAAAACTAATAATCAGATGTTATTTGATCAATTTGATCGATCAATCAATTTAATAATCATTTTTTCGCAAAAAATATTTGATATTTATATCCTATTAACATATTAAATTTATTAAAAACAATCAAATTTTAATATTAACTGGTAAATAGTAATTATTTTATTATTAAGACGTATATTATTTAAATGGATTGATGTATTCCATATTTTTCTTTAAAAAAAGTATTTTATTAACTGTTTCTGCTTTTAATCTATTCCTTTCAGAAGTTATTTAGTTACCGGCGTCACTAAAAAGTCGTTCACTAGGAACAGAGGTAGCTGGAATTCCCAAATATTTATGTGCAACTTTAAACAATGTTGGAAACTTTTCCCTATTATTAATTCACCATTTGAAAATATCAGTATCAAGAGAAGCTTGGGGTGTGCGAAAATTATCTAAATATTGAGTTAATTCATTATCGGTTGATGAATGTATTTGAAGACCAAATATCCTACTTAAAAAAAATTGAGATCGGGATTGAGATAATGGATAAATTTGTATAAATATATCATTATCTTTATATTCTTCATATTCTGTATTCAATAAAAGTTTTGCTAGTTCCTGTAATTCATTAGACTAACCGTACATTGTTTTAGATCTAGGATCTAATAAATTGGCTGATAAAGTAGAATTTGGTGGAATATTCCAATATTCAAAAAGAGCATCATAAATTCCTTTTTTGATTGAATTAATTATAGAATTAATATCATCATCAGATGATAATGGTGAATATTCCGCAAATTCATCCTCAATCTCCAAGTGTAAATTTTCTTCATTATTTTCCTCGTTATTTTCTATTTTAATTAATGGTTAAATTAGTAATTATTATTAACATAATATAACATGATATTTATTAGAAAATAATTTAATATAATAATTGTTTACCATCACTATTTACCGAAATGTTTGGATCTGGTGTATAATCATATTTAAGTATTTGGATTGAAGAAAAAATTAAAGAAAGTGTGCAATATTTTTGACCTCCAAGAAACTGGGTAGCACTTTCAATTGGAGTTAATGTTTCAATCAACTTATCAAGTAATTTCCATTCAATATCACTTAACATTAATGCTGTTAATCGTTAATAATCTTTTCTTGCTTCATAATCTGTTTCCAAGCTAAGTGTAACACATAAACGGTTTATTGGTTTTTTTTAATTCTTTTAACCATTTACAGGAAGCTAATTTTGATTCCCAATGTGTTGGTACCTCTGTAATTGTTCTAAGAATCTTTAATGGTTTGTTTTTTTCATATTGATTGTTTTCATCAACATTTTCATTATTTTCCACAGAAGGTGATAATTCAGTTTCATTAGTTATTCGTTCTTCTTGTCTAATTATTTCTCTTTGAACATCTTCTAACCTTTCTATTTGCTTAGGTAATTCAAAAAACTGGTTTAATTTTGCATATCTTTGAAGATATGGTTTTATTTGTTTTAATCCTTTAAGCACGCAAAGCTGAAGAGTATGTGCTGAGCATGCTACTCTACTCACACCATCCCATTCATTAATTGCCTTAACCATATTACTCCCATTATCTGTTACTGCTACATTTACCTTCTTTTCTAATCCCAAAACCTTTAACTTTTCTTGAATAGTTTTGCGAATATGAGTTCCGGTATGTGGATATGAAATTTTTTCTATGCATACCAATATATCACATAATTTCATTTCCTGAGTTAACCAATGACACGTTATACCAATATATCCAGTTTTAGCTCTTGAGGTCTAAAGATCAGTGGTAATAGAAGCATAAATGCAAGTTTCTTCAACGTAACTCTTCATTAATTCAACTGCTGTTTTATATCCACATCCTATATCCCGTTTTAGAGTCGCATAACATGGTGGTGGATTTATATTATTTATCATTCGCTTAAAACCTTTTCCTCGCACTGTATTATTAAAAGGTAATCCATCTGTAACGATACAATCTGCTACTCCATTATGCAATTTTTGTTGTAATAGTTCCTTATATGGTGTAACTTTTTTAAATTGTTCATCAACTTTTAATTGCTAGTAATGTAAAATTAAAATTAATATATTTGCAGATCTGTTTTAATTATGCAAATCAATACGTACTTCGGATTTTTTTTTATATTCATTATGAACATTATTAATATGATATATAATAGTACTTGTTTGCATTTTATAGATACAACTATATCCGCACTCATTACCATTGTCATTATCATTGTACCTGCAATATGCACGACCATTTGTTTTAGCCTGAAAAAACTTCTATACAAAACTTGTTTTTCTAGTATTAGAAATCCATTGTGGTTCTTGTTCTTTTTGTTCTTCTATTTACGTAATATTGCATTGTTTTTAGATAAATGTGAAATTTCTTTTCTTTTAACACGCTTTTTTGAACCTGGAAAATTTGCCATTTAAAAGTATATAATATATTTTTCGTGATATTTTCGCGTGTTTCAAAAGAAACAATATGAATAAGGAAATTTTAATACCAATAATATTGTAATATAAAATTACTTGCACATACTAGTTGACAATTAAAGAAAGTAGAAATTCGCTTAATTTCCATAAATTGCAAATATATTTTTAATTTTTGTTTGATCGACCAATATATGATTATATATTTTAATCGATTAGTTTGATAATCGATGATTGGTTAGCTTGATTGATTGTAATTGGATTTAAAATCATATGATCGATGATTGATCAAATTAATCAATCATCGATCATAATCAATATAATTAAATTTCCTACTCTATACTAATGCCTGCCAGTATTTTGTTCGGCTATCTACATACACTATCTACATACTAATACAATATCCCAACATTAACTCTAATTTCATTTGTCAACATCAATATTCTGGATAGAATAAATGGTCGTCAGTTATTATGCATAGAACACACTGGTAAAAAAATGGTCTATCCTACACATATCCTACACATATCTTACACATATCGGGTACTTAAAATGTAGAAAATCATACACAAATAATACACATATCATACACATATCGGGTACTTATATATATAGTATACCTATCAGGTACCTGATATATGTATGATATATATATTAGTACCCGATATGTGTATGATATGTGTATTATTTGTGTATGATTTTCTACATTTTAAGTACCCAATATGTGTAAGATATGTGTAGGATAAATCATTTTTTTACCAGTGACATGCTGAGTCAGAAATAAATTAACAATACTGACTTTAGTAAAACTCACTAAAAGTTTATGTTCTCTGCCTAATAAGGTCCTTGAAAGTTCTGAACAAAAAAATAGATATTGGCTTTGCAAGTTCTGAGCACAGGTCGAAAAGTGAAAAATCAGGCACCAATCGGTCACCAATCAGGTAGCTGATTGGTGACCGATTGGTGCCTGATTGATGCCTGATTTTTCACTTTTTGACCTGTGGAGTCGCTTCCTTATAAATGCACAGTCATAACCGAAATATATATTGCGTAGTCTTGTCCAGAACATTAGTTTCGCTGACCAGGAATTATTTTGATTGGCACTCTCATGTAACATTGTGACGTATTTTGATAAAATTTTTTTTCGTAATGATCCTTGACACATTGCTGACTCTGTTCGTAGTATTACTGACTCACAGTTTATAGTAATTAGTCAACAACCGTTTATGGAAATACATAAATATATGATATATAATCAAAATGTCGAACTATTCTTCGCTATTTTGAGTACTTTCGCCATCCCGGGTACAAACTAAAATCGAGGAAAAATCACTTTCTGGTAGGTCTAAAATTGTATCCAAAAAGTCTTTTATTTGTATTATACTGGAAAATTACTTTTTGATCATTGTTTTTAACACTCGATTTCCGCATTTGCAGATATACCAATATTATGATATTTTGCCTCGTTCAAGGTGACGCTATTAAAAACTCTTTCCCAATTGATACTAGAAATTACGCGACTTTTGGGCACCTCAGAATAGCCATAAAGGACGCGAAACAAAATGCCTTCATTGGTATTGACGCAGACAGACTGACATTATGGAGGGTCGATATTATTCAAACCAAGGAAAATCAAGAAGTGATCGTAAAAGAGTACAAAGGTGTAGAGTTGCATTCATTCGAATCTGTTGGAAGTTATTTTCAAGAAACACCCACTAGTACTAACATCCGCATCATCGTGGAACCGCTTCCATCTGTCACTACTGGTAAGTGTCTCCCAATGGTTTACCTCTCGAACAAGAAATTCGCGTTATTTCACATCTTATATTTTTTATTCAATCAGAAAAAGGAAAGCGATCGCTAGTAGATTCAGACAAAGGTCAAAATAGTAAAAGAGCGAAATTTGCAGGTGTGTAATTTTTTGGATTCAACTAAGACTAAATATCATCATTTTAATATGTAAGATTATTTTATAGATTTAAATATAATTTCTACTGCCCATAAAATCATGGAAGGTATAATGAAACTTGACGAGAATGAATCTACTTACTCAAATCCTAAAAATTTCCTTTCGTTACCATATCCATACCTTGGTGAAAAATTACCAATAGATAGATTCGCCATTGACAATAATCGTTATTTTAACTTTATGGGACGAAAGGAATTCAGGAACATTTTAGAAACCATAAACAAACTTCGATCTGGTACTGGATACATGAAATTATTTGTTTATGGTACTGTCGGATATGGCAAGTCACATATCCTTTCAGCAATTGCATGCTTCCTTTTTCGAACAGGAAGACGTGTTGTATTTCTTCCTGATTGTCGCCAACTGGCAGTGGACCCAGTAGATTATACCAAGTCTGCCTTATTTCTTGCCTATCATGATGATGATGCAAAAATAAACGAAATTAATTCCTGTGAAAATTTTGAAAATATCGTAGATTTTTGTAAAAAATTACAATTCAAAGAAAAGTTATATTTCATTGTCGACCAAATGAATGCTTTAGATGAACTTGATAATACTGGGATTAGCTTAAAAATTAAACAACAAATTAATAAAATGAGCAATTACCATTATTATATAATGAGTTTTTCAGCTAACAATAAGACAATACTATATCTTATGCAAAAGCAAACTGGTGAATTAAAGATCAAGCTTTATGGAGGGTTTAATGAGGTAAGATTAAGTTACTTTATGTTGTGAATTTTTTGTATATTAACATAATGTTTATTTAGGAAGAGATGGAAGAATGGTGGAAAAAGTATAGTTTGCCAGCAATGAATGATCAGGAGAAGGAACGAATCAAAGACATCACAGGCAAAATTCCACTATTCTTAAACTTTTTGCTAGAATATAGTCACAAGAATTTTGAAGATGCATTTGCATATCTAAAACAAAAATTAAAGTCAATAATACAAAAGCCGATAACAGAATATTCGGAAAATCTACTAGGCAATAAACATACATGGGATCGGTAAATATATTTTTGATTTGTTTTGTAAACTATATGATCTATACAATGCTGATTTTCTCTGTTTTCATAGTCATGTTGGATTAATGTTGTCATTCATTACAAATACACATCCTAAACTGGGCTATAGAAAAGATGATTATGATCATCGTTACTTTTACATCAAAGATGACAATATCTGTTATTATGTCTGTGGGCTTATACGAGATTCCATGGCTGAATATCTCTTTGAAAAAAGAGAAATGGAAATATTTACAAATATAAAATGGATCAGTCGCATATCAGATTTCAAAACCAACCCATCGGTTAAGAGATTTTTTGTTGAAAAGGCGTGTATTGCTAGTATTTTTAGGAATGGATTAATGGCAAACCGTGTAAATTTTAAGCCTGGTGGTATGGAATTTTTTTATAACGAAAAAGAAATTAAGTTTTCCTCGAATAAAGAGAAATGTATATTTTACTTACCATGCTGTTGGAACCAAGAGGCCATCAATGGATTACTGATCTCGCAAACAAAGGATAAATTGTATGTTGCCCCAGTACAGATTACTCTTAATAAGGATAACCATTCGGATTCTGAGAGAAAGTTTTTCTCCAGTATCTGGCCAAATTTAAAACCAAACTTATCAAGTTTTGAGGATAAATTGGAAATAATGTTCATATGGATTACACACAGTAGTGAGACAGATGAGTCGGTGGAATGTATAACTAAAGAAACACGGAATAAAAATCATGAAATTAATCCCAATTATACTCAGGTAGTAATTGGATTTGGGAATGTCAACAGTGATATTAATAGATATTTACCTAATCAAATCGTTAAAATTGAGAAAACAAACCGCGAATCTGATAAAGAGACTAAAGAACAAAAAAATGCTCAAAGGAGAAGGGGAAGGCCCAAAAAAAGTTTGTAAATGTAAAATGAAATGTGTACGAAGGGAAGGGAATCAAAAAAGACATAGCTAAATATTCTGGAAATAATATATACATAATAGAATAACTAAACATAATAAAAGTTTTATTTCACGTTGAAAAAATCTTTAATTTTTTTCATTGTTTATGATAAGCTAAAAAAACAAATGTAATAAAATGAACGAAGTAGCGAGTTTAAAGGGAGGAAGCATCTCGAGCCCTAACCCATAAAATGAGAGTTCCTTCCTGCTACTCTAATGCCAATTTTTCAATTACTTTACAGAAACTTACCATTTTTAATCAATATAGAATCGATATCGTTAAGTTTTCAAGTGATATCATTTTGATATCATTTTGATATCATTTCAATATCGATTTAATATTGATACGATATCAATTTAATATCGATACGATATTGAAATAAAGTATTATCACTTTGATATCATTTTAATATCGATTTAATATTGAAATGATATCAAAGTGATAATACTTTATTTTGATATCGTATCGATATTAAATCGATATTGATGATATCAAAATGATATCAAAATGATATCACTTGAAAACTTGAAGTTTCTGTAAAGTTTACGGTTTAACAGCTTAATATCCGCCCAATCAGATAATGCAAAATTGATGAATGCATTACCTTTGATTCAATTTCGATTAATAACTGGAAGTTTGGCAGCTTATGATGGGTTTGATTTTAATGAACTTTACCATTTTATGCAAAATTTTCATCAAAATATCGATAACACGATTACTACTAATAGCGAAGAATTTCTGGGAGAGATGCTTACTCCAAGAAATTGAGTATCGTTACCAAATGCCACATATGAACTATTGGTGAAATATTATAATGATATATACGATTGGAATTTTACATCAATTGCTGATTTAGCTTCAAGTGATTTATCATCAGGAGATTCACATCAATCAATCGTTGTATTGCCAATTGTAACCCAATTTGGTCGTATTCAGATTGCTGCCAAAATTTTTGGGTCAAAAAGTGCACCCTAATATCAAAGAAGTTCATATATTATAGCCAAATTTATACAGGACAATGAGTCCATAGCATTTACCCTGGTTATGTTCAGTATTATTTCAAGCATACAGTTCAGCTGCCAGTCCTAAGACGTATTGGCTCGCTTTTGTCAACTGGTATTTATGGGCACCAAATGAGAAAACAAGATTTCATTGCAGAATCGGCAATTAGGATGATAAAAGTTGCAACGTTGAATTGTGGAAATATGATTTCCATGAATTATCTAGAGATGCCATCATGCCAGGACCCTGGAAAATACTTATATAGGTAAGATCCCAAAAATATTTTTTATTAGTAGCTCTAAGCATAGGTTTTTACTATGATCGCTAAGCATTGTTGATATCTAACCTTAAAAATTATATAAAAATAAGCAAATCAATCTTCTAACCTAATTAAATTTTTATTATAACACATATAATTTATAAAATATATTTATTAATTAATATATTTTATTAAATCCAATTTTAAATATGTTGTGAAGCTAAACAAAACATAATATACAAATAGATTAACAATATTCAATTAATAAAGTTAATAAACAGTATAAAAAAAATTCAAAATTAATACTATTACAAAAAATGTAAATTTCTCCATAAGTATTATACTTACACCCATAAATATTAATATGTAGGTAGTTTCGACTTTGCTGAACAATTATCAATTAATTTAGAAAGTCGATTTCATTTGACCAAAGAGGTGTAATTACGCTCTAAAGTTGTAAACGGAGAAATGAAAAATTCAGAAGTTAGTACTGTTATGAAAAATGCACTTTTCTCCATAAGTATTATACCCATACTCATGAAAATTAATATATATATAGTAGTTTCAACCTTGCTGAACAATTATCAATTAATTTAGAATTACGCTCTGAAGTTGTAAACGGAGAAATAAAAAATTCGGAAGTTAGTACCGTTATGAAAAATGCATGTTTCTCCATAAGTATTATACTCACACTCATAAAAATTAATATATAAGTAGTTTCGACCTTGCTGAACAACTTTCAATTAATTTAGAAAGTCGATTTCATTTGACTGAAGTGGTGTAATTACGCTCTGAAGTTATAAATGAAAAAGTGAAAAATTTAAAAGTTATTACCGTTAAAAAAAATATGCTTTTCTATATAAATATCATACTTAGCCTTATGAAAATTAAAATACAAGTAGATTTAACTTGCTGAACAAACTTACTTAAGCATAAAAGATAATTTGATATAACCAAAGTGGTGAGTAGTGAAATTATATTTTAAAGTAAAACATATTTATAGTAATTTTATTTAATAAAATAAACATGTATAATATAGTAATTTTATATTAAAAATAATACACTGAGTTTAATAAAAATTAAAAAGATACTATTGACAGATAATTAATAAAACATTGAAAAAAAAAATGAAATTTCATCAAAAAAAAATTTTTGTTTATGTATTTATATAAAATTGTGAAATGTAGTACAAAATTAACACTCACCATTAGTGAAAATAAAATAAAAATTAATTATAAATTCAATATATAATATTTTAAAAAGTTATATAAATATAAAAAATAAGCAACTAAAAACTCTTAGTATTTTAAAATAATACCAAAAATATGCAATTTAATTATCTTACATAGTATAAAATTTTCTTAAAATTAAGCATTATAAAATTCTTACATCATAAAACTTTTCTATGTTGGCTAAGCACCTTAGTACCTTACATATATAAGCATTTTTCGGGGGTTCTATTATGCCGATTCATAACATATACAGTCGATTCTTACCTAGCAAATTTACAGTTGGTACACGAAATCCAACTACTTATATGGCAGTCATACCAATTAATAGACACACAGGTCGAATGCTGACAAACCAGCTTTCAATCGGATGTCAATAGCCTTCCTTATTGGATGCTGATCATAAGTCAATTGAAGAATATTGAACTTATAGTATGATTGCCAATTGTAGAAAATCAATGGCGGCAATCGTCACATAATCATGTATTGATCAGTATCAACAATTGGATTAAACCAGATTATAATAAGACTGTATTATTTAAAGAGCAATCAAGTGTAGCTGATTATTGTAAATGTAAACTAAGTATCACGATCAGAAGAAACGATTTATTAATAAATGAAAATTAGATAGTGACTGATTGGATTTAATTTTCTAACCGATTGAAATCAATTTATTTATTTATAAGCAATAAGCGTTATTTTTACATGAAGATAAATATGCTGTTTTTATAAAAATTACTAAATATTAATATTACGCAATAAAAATTATCTAATGTTATTAATAAATGTTATTATTATGTAAATCTATTTGTAAATCAAAGTTAACGAAACAAAAATATAAATTGTAAATATAATTCGTCATCCAGCATTAAATTTATGAAAGGGCATCGGATTTTCTTCTATAGCAAGCCCTTTCGACTTCATCCTTTAGAAATCCTTGATAATCTCCAACTGCCCATTTTGGTGAATGAAATGGTGCAGTTTGTTCTTTTTCGTAGAAATTATCATCATAAACACGAATTCGTTTCTTTGGAACCTTGGAAGTTTCTGTAAATAATTGATCAATATAGTTTCGTAGAAACAACTTAAGCTATAGTAATATAATTATTAGTAATATGACGACTAATATCAAAAGATTAATTATTAAATGATCTTACAGTCAATGAATGCCACTTCAGTTTCTTAACAACAATATTGTGTTTTCCATTAAGATTTTCAGTATCTGTCTCAGAAACTTCAGGTGAATAAAATGCAGAAATTTCTTTAATTTGTTGAAGCTCATTTTTTTTAAATTTCTTAATCAAAGGATCATTGATTGCTTGTAAGTTCTCTATCATTCTGGCTCTCATCAATCGTTTCTATAATTAATGATGATAAAAGATACATAATTATTAAAATTACATCAAATTAAAATTATATTTGATACTTACATCATTTCTACGACTGTTTAAATGCTTTTTTCGTGCTTTTTTATCTTGAAAAGCCTCTGTTCATGATTTACTTAAATGTTCTTCACGTTGATGTTTATGGCGAGCATGAATCATATCATATATAACAGCTTCCGTAACCAGAAATGCATCCAAATCTAAAACTTTCATTACAGTTGGAATTATTGTGCCAGTTACAAGGTTATGTTGTGAATTGAATGTACTGTTTAGGTCCAATTTACTTTTGGCTGGAATTCTCTCAATAACCCAAAACAATTCTCTCTAAAATGTAATAATTAACAATATATATGTATCAATAATGAAATTTATAAATTAAATTTCTGATAAAATTCACTTACCCTCAAAGCTTCCTTAAAGGTCTTAGGCAAATCCTCAACATTTAAATATTTTTGTGTCCTCTGATGTAATTGTTGATAAATAGAGGAAGATCTTCGTCTAGATTTTGATCTTTGTTTAGAGGAACTTCGATTGGATTTAGATTTTCGTTTAAATTTGGAAGTTCTTTGATCTGATTTAGGTCTAGATTTGGATGATCGTTGAGATTTCGATCTTTGATCTGATTTGGATCTGGATCTTTGTTCAGAATCAGAACTTGATTCGGAGTAAGAACATTCTTGCTCGGAGTCAGAAGATTGCCCAGAGTCTTGCTCGAAGTCAGAATATTCTTGCTCAGATTCACCATGGTTGTGCTTCTTCTGACTCATTTTTTTACTACTTGAATAGAAACCAGATGGTAATGACAAGTGAAGTTTTGGAATTCGTACTGGAGGTCTTGAAGATAAAGAGGTGGATTGTCTTTGTTGCGAAGGTGAAGTGAAGGTAGATTGTCTTTCTTGTGAAGGTAAAGTGGAGGTGGATTGTCTTTCTTGCGAAGGTGAAGTGGAAATGGATTGTCTTTCTTGTGAAGGTGAAGTGGAGGTGGATTGTCTTTGTTGCGAAGGTGAAGTGGAGGTGGATTGTTTTTGTTGCAAAGGTGAAGTAGAGGTGGATTGTCTTTCTTGTGAAGGTGAAGTGGAGGTAGATTGTTTTTCTTGCGAAAGTGAAGTGGAGGTGGATTGTCTTTCTTGCGAAGGTGAAATGGAGGTGGATTGTTTTTTATACAAAAGATTTTCTGGAATTATAAGTTTGAAAGGTCCTGTATTATTATGGTTTACTACACATGAGTCCTGTAAAGTTTCTTCTGAAATTCTAAGTAATTTTCCTTTTCCCATTTTCTTAGATGAACTAGTAGCAATCGCGGCTCCCTCATTGGTCTCTCTTAATTTTCCTTGTTTGATAATTTCTCTTAAATATTGAACTTCTTCTTCTAATGCGGCTATTATGAATTAAAAGAAAACAATTAGATCGGTATGTCCTTGCTGTTATATGTACAACACTATTTATAATTTATCCATATATTTACCTTCGTTTTTATTTTTATTATGTGATTGATTATCTTTTTCAGAGTCTTCCACCTTTGAATTCTCAGTTGATCTATCGGGAGATAGTGTACGATCATGCTGATGATGGAAAGAGCGCTTGTCTTTTCTATTAATATTACGAGATTATAAATAAAAAATAAATGGTAATGTCATCTATTAATATTTATAATTTACTGCTCACCTTTTTTTGTTTTTTTTATATTGTGTATCTTTTTTTCTTCGCTCATTATTTCTTGAGCGATTTCTATCCCTGCTATAACTGGAAGAACAGCTATCATTTCTTCGCTCAATATCTCTTGAACGACTTCTGCTATAATTAGAAGAGTGGTTACATTTTTTTTTATGACAAGTCATTTTTGTTGTTGGTATAAGATAGTAAAAGAAAAAATTCAGAAAGAAATTTTGATCAATGAGAATTTTAGATGATCTTATATATTTGCAGAAAGATGCTAAAATAGTCTATTTGGCAACTTATTATAGATTATTAACTCGACTCATTAGACTCATCAGATTTTGATCGACTTTGTACATTTTTATTAGTCACATTATAATATTTAAGTGAAATAAACTTAATTAAACTTCAAATAAGATCTACACTAATGTATACTGATTACTGATTTATATGTTGCACATTCGTGTTGCGTTTTAACTCATTCTCATAATTCTTCTCATCATTCACACAAACAATGGATAATTCTAATAAAGCCTAATCAATACCAATAATCACTCACAAATCAACTCATAAATCAACTAAAGTTGGACCAAAAGTGCTATGTCATTGTAAAAAATGTAACGGTAAACTTGCAGATACAAGAACGAGAAAAAGACACGAAATGAAAGATAATGAGTTTTGATTTAAAGCAAAGAAAGATAGATTTGATTTAGTTGAAATCCAACTGATTACTACCAGTTCGTCCTAAAATATTCGTGATGATGATGATGATGATGATGATGGTGATGACGATCACGAAGATTCATCTATTGCAAAGTCGATTGGTATAAGAAGAAAGTGAAAAAGATATGACCGATTTTGTACGACAAATGATGCTATCATAATTCCAGATGAAGATCCAGAACAACAATTCGATTCATCTGATGATGAAGGAAGTTCTCGGTCAGTTTATGATGAACAACAATTCGATTCATCTGGTGATGAAGGAGGTTCTCAGTCGGTTTATGATGAATTAACTTTGGAATATAATGAACTATACTTTGAAGAGAACGAGGAATTATTTGTTACTCCTAGTACCGATGATCTTAATTATGATTCAGACCGGGAGAATTTCATCACTAATATAGATGTAGACGACTTATGGATTCTCATCTGGGTCTTTAAATATCAAGAAAGGTTCAAACTTCCTGATGTTGCAATCAATTCGTTGATTGGCTTTTTTAGTCTTCTCTTAAAAGATATCGATTCACATTAGTTTAAAAAATTTCCTTCAACTGCCTATATGGTAAAGAAAGCGTTAGATATCAGAAAAAAATCAAAAACCTTTGCCACTTATACCGATTGCAACAAACTGTATAACATCGCGTCAATAATTCCATCAAATCCGAATAATGAAGGATTTAAATGTACTCACGTTGAATTCCCTAACCACCTGATGCAGAATCGACGTAAACCCTGTGAGTCGGAATTGCTAGAAAAAATCCCGGTGAACAACGGACATATCTGGCGCCCAAAGCTGGTGTATCCCTTACCATGTTTGAAGAATCAATTATTCGTGATGTACCAAAGACCAAATTTCGAAGATCATTTAAAAAAATGGACGAACCAGCATAGCGAAATCTGCATATCAGATATTTATAACGGTAAAATATGGAAAGAATTTCCATCACGTCTTGATAGTTCAAATTCTTTTAAATTTTTTACTTCTGAAACGGCTGATTCCCACTTGGGAATTATGATTAATTTAAATTGGTTCCAGCCGTTTGAATCATCATCATATAGTTGCGGAGCAATTTATGGTGTGATTTGTAATTTGCCCTGTGAAATAAGATTTAAAAAAGAAAACATGTTAGTATTAGGACTACTACCGGGGCCACATGAAGTAAAATTACATAAGATTAATCATTATCTTGCCCCGATAGTAGACGATTTGCTGGAACTTTGGGAGAATGGATTTGATTTACCTTCAAGTGATAAGCATCAGAATGGCAAAAAAATTTGATTAGCAGTTATATGCTGCTCTAATGACATCCCAGTTGCAAGAAAACTTTGTGGTCATATATCGGCATTAGCTGGATGTCATAGATGCCATAAAAGAGCCGATGGCGAGGAAGGACAAAGAGCAAATTTTGGTGGGTTTGATGACATGGATGAATGGTTCAGAGAGAAAGATCTGGCAGAATATCGACGAAATGCCATGATTTGGAAGTATCAACGAACAAAAGAAAATCAGAATAAACATGTAACCAGAACCCATGTTCAGTGATCAGAGATGCTCCGCCTGCCGTATTTTAATCCTATCAGATTCTTTGTTATCAATCCTATGCACAATTTATTCCTAGGAATCGCCCACTGGATCGTAAAAAGACTTTGGATAGATAATGGGAAGATAACAAAATCCCATCTTGAGTTAATAGAAAGAAGGGCGAAAAATATTAAAGTACCATCTGACTTAGAAAGAATTCCTTACAAGATATCGACAGGAGAGGGATTTTCAGGATTCACAGCGGACCAATAGAAGTCGTTCATAATGATTTATGCAACTCCAATAATGTAGGACTTATTGGATGATAATGATCGAGCAATCTTAACTAATTTTGTCAGGGCATGTTATCTGCTAGTATCACAGATCATTGACGAAAATAGATTAAACAAAGCGCACAATCAATTATTAAAAGTTACTCGTTTAATCGAAGATAATTACGGGCCAGAAATGATAATGCCAAACATTTATTTGTCTCTTCATATTTCTGAATGCTGCCGTGATTACGGACCAGTATACTTATTTTGGTGTTATTCTTTTGAAAGAATGAACGGTATTTTGAGTAAGTTATTGATATTAAATAACATTAACGATTGATTCAATTAAGTTTAATAAAATATTTTTACTATCGGTTGTTTTCTTTAGGCTCCTTTCTGAACAGCTATCGTAATATAGAATCTGAGCTTTTACGAATAATAATGCAAAGTTGGAGGTTGGACAATTTGATCTCTGATCAATCGAATAATGTAAAGCTCACCGAAGGGTTAAAGCTAGTACAGTCACGTCCAACAACAGGAAGCCTGGCGGCATACGATAAATTCGAGCTCGATGAATTATTTAGATTTAGGCAGATTCATTCACTTGAAATTGAAAATACAATTGCTGGTTCCGA
Organism: Rhizophagus irregularis; assembly: GCF_026210795.1. Taxonomy (NCBI): domain Eukaryota; kingdom Fungi; phylum Glomeromycota; class Glomeromycetes; order Glomerales; family Glomeraceae; genus Rhizophagus; species Rhizophagus irregularis. The sequence continues at coordinate 3,816,351 of NC_089446.1, read as the reverse complement.
GCCTTTTCCGGGAGAGATGCTAACCCCAAAAAAATTAACGTCAGTTTACCAGACGAAACTTATAATATATTAGTAGAATATTATAAAGCTGCCTATGATTTGGAATTTTTGTCTATTTCGGAATTAGCTCAAGGAAATACAAGATGCTCCGACTGCAAAATTGTTGTATGACCTCAAATAAATCAGTTCAGACGTATTCAAATTGGAGCAAAAATCTTCAGATCAGCTAATTCACCTCGATATTCAAAAAATTCGTTTATTATTGCTAAATTTGTGCAAGAGAATGAATCAGTCGAAATATTTTCCAGTCAAGTTCAATACTACATTGAACATGAAATTAATTTACCAGGAAGTAAACAAATTCATTATTTGGCTTATGTTAGATGGTTTTTACCAGCTCAAGGTACTCAAAAAAGATTTCATTGTCAGATTGATGACAATGATGTTAGAAATTGTAATATAGAACTGTGGAAGAAGGAATTTTATAACATCAGTAGGGATAATATAATACCTATTCACAATATCTATAGCCGATTTATACCTAGTAACTTTAGTATAGGCAGGAGGAACATTGTCAATTATATGGCAGTTATTCCGATTAATAGACATTTTCATTTATAGCTTTATATGTGATATTTATTTGTTAAATTTTATGCAATTGTGCAGTAATTAATTGTTTTTATTAACTATTGTATTAAAACTAACCAATAAGTAACAATCAGAAATTTCGATACTAACAATAATTAACAATAAACATTAATCTGGCTAATTGTTCAGTTTGTGTACGATTTGGCTTGATAGCCGATTGCTATTTATTTTACAAATTATAAGCCCAGATTGATAAATTAACTCCAATCGGCATGATTGCCAGTTGAACATCATTTACCTGTAACAATTTCATTTGTAATAAAACAGAGTTCATTTACGTTTAAAATAAGTTATCTGATAAATAAATTTATAATTTACTAACAATCGGATTACAATTTGTTTTAAATCTATAAATTACTAACAATCAGTCACTATTTGTTTTAAAGAAAGCAATCGGTAAATTTAAACTAAACGATAGTTATCAATCGGTAAATTTAAACTAAAAGATAGTTATCAATCGGGTATTAATCTGATTGATATCCGATTGAAGTGTACACCAATTTCTAACTATTAAATAAATCAGGTGACCGATCAAAAAAAAGTTACCAATCGGGTATATACTTGCTGCCCATATTAAATAGGATGGGAGAATCCCTTATCCCATCCCATATCCCATCCCATTTGCCAAAATCTCATCTCAATCCCAAACCCCAATCCTACCCATATCCAAAATAATCTCATTGGTCACTTATCATGTGACGTTACACGAATTTCTAAAAAAGGAAATTTTGCATCCTGCAAAAAATGGAGATTTTGGTTTTACAAGTATTACAAAAAAGGATATTTTTACACCGATCATATAATTCTGGCCAGCATTGCATTCATTACCAGAATATGAGCAAAATTAAGATCCCGAACAGATTTATGAAGTTTATATTTTAACTCCGGCCGGAATTACAAATTAAATCCTTATCCTACAAACCCCAATTCATATGTGCCGATTTTTGGAATTAGTCTAAATTAAGATTTTTATAAAAATTTAATATTTTAGTAAGATTAACATTACACAAATCTAAATTAAATATGTGTTACATATTTATGTAACTCAGATTTAATAAAAAATAAAAAAAAAATTTTTAATCAATATTCAAAAATAACGGTAATAACCACTTCTTTTTCCCCATCACTGCCAATCACTTTTCCATCATTTTTCTATTCATTTTTATTAAATATGACAAAAAAGTTTATAAGCAAATATAGCAGTTATTTTTAAGTGGTAAGTAAAAGAAAAAACTTAATATTTTATATACATAGATAAGACATATTTTTTCATAATTTTTAGCTTTAATTTATTGTTTTTTTTTTGTAAAAAATACATGTAAATAAAAAATAATTATGATGTAAAGTAGTTGTAAAATGAATAATAAGATATTCTTTTTTTTTTAAAATAACTAATTATATATTTGTTTTTTATCTTTAAAATTATTTTATTAGATTTATTCTACTAAAATCCTTAAATGGCAAATAAAATCTTTTAAATAAAGTAAAAGAATTTGGGATTCTCCTATGAAAGCATTTTTTGGTAAGAAATAAAATTTTCAGATCGGACTTTATGCAGGTGACAAAATCGTGCAGTATTATTCCTGGAGATATGCTAACGTCATCATTTTACATTCATTTGAAAGCTGAGAATTTGCTCTATCGTAAGAATCAAAGATCAGGAAAATTGGATCACTGGATGAGGCGTAATTAACGATCAAAGTCAAATCAAATTTAAAAATTAAAAATAAATATATTAGACATAATTATTCACAATCCAGTGATTCAATTCATTCGATTTTAGGCTTATTAGATAGACCTCAATTTTCTCTTTCAAATGAATATAATTTCATTCGTGTAGCTTGCATCTACAGGTATTTAATAAATTTTTTTATATCAGATTTTATCAAACTTATAAAATTTTATATTAATAATATAATTGATGATTCCTAAACATCTACATATATTAAACAAATTATTTTAAATTTATTTTAAAGATAAAGGTTGGCATCACCTTAGGGAGCAAAGATCATTCAAATTGAATCACTACATGTAAAGTAATTAATGATCAAATTTAGATAAAATTCAATAAATATACTGAACGTGATTACTGAACAACTAGTGATTCAATTCACTTGATTTTAGATTCATTAGATAGATCTCGATTTTCTCTTTCAAATGAATGTAAATTTATTTGTATAGCTTATTTCTACAAAGAATTATCAATGATTTTGTCATGAGAGTTATATTTGATCTTTTAAATTTTAATGATATCTTATATTAAAAAAAAATTAAAAATTATATAATTAATTAGTTTTTTTTGCATTATTTAGTATAAATTTATTATTCTTATATAAATGATAATTTATATTTGCTTTAATAAAATTATTTTTGTGTAAAAAAATTAGATTCCAAGAATTGGCCCATATGTTTTAAAAGATTTACCGATCAGATTTTAATGAAATTTATATCTTTGTATTCATCTTGATGCAAGGAATTAAATAGGACCCCGGATATCTCCAAAACAGGTCATAAGTCACACTTTCGGCAGATTGGCCCATTTTTCAGGGGCTCAAAAAATCGTTTTTTGTAAATATCTCGGCATCCAGTGGTCCAATTTTGATGAACTTTTTTTTAAATTGTAAAGCTAAATGAGGGCTACAAAATAAAAAAATGTTCATTAAAATTGAATTACTGGATGCTGAGATATTTACAAAAAACGATTTTTTGAGTTTCAGCAAAAAGGGGTGTTTTTGGCCAAAAGTCCATTATGACCTTTATATTAGATATCCGGGGTCTAATTAAATTGTAGTAAAATCATATTTCTAAAATTAATATTGACTGATTTATTATAAAAAATGTATTTTTTATACTATATATTATTTAAAAGTAACATGTTAGCAGTTAGTATTCAGTAATATACTGATTATTTTATTTGAATTAATAATTTTGATGATATCTGATATTGTTTTTTTAGATTAACAGTTAATTAATTCCTGGTTTGTAAATATTATTTTATTAAATATTTATGCAATAATAATAATATCTATCAAATTATATATTAGAAATAAATAATCAAACTTTTTTTGATGAATTAATAGATAGGTTTAAGTTAATTCAAAGTTAAATTAAAATTATAATAAAAAATATAAAATAATAAATTGAATAAATATATCTTTTTATATTAAAAGTAACCAATTATTGCTTGCTTTATACATGTTATTTAATAATATATATTATAAAATACATTTTTTATAATAACTTGCACAGGTCGAAAAGTAAAAAATCAGGCATCAATCAGTCACCAATCGGTCACCAATCAGGTACCTGATTGGTGACTGATTGGTGACTGATTGGTGACTGATTGGCATTTTCGCCAAATACCGTCACTAGTGCTCCTAACAGATCAGATCAGATCAGATTTTACTTAGATTCAATCTGATCTGAAATTAATTAAATCTGATCTGATCTGATCTGTTCTGAATCAGATCGGTTTAAATTTAATCTGAATCAGATCAGATTTAATTAGATTTAAATCTGATCTGATCTGATTCAAAACTGATTAAATCTGATCTGATCTGGATCTGATCTGATCTGATTTGAATCTGATTTGAATCTGAATAAATATATTATAAATTCTAAAGCTATAATTTGTAAATATGTAATTCGGCCGGAATTATGCACTTAACTCTGGCAGGAATTATTGAATTTCCTAAAAAGGAAATTTAGGTTACACAATATGCCAACTTGGGTTCTATAAAAATCGATTTTTGTGGAACGGCTATCGCCAAAAAAGGAAATGATCGACATATCCGTTTTGGCTGGAGTTAAAAATTAGGAATTAATTCCAGCCGGCATTATGAATTCGTCTGAAATTATTAGTAAAATCAAATCTGAAATCTGAATCAAATCTGTCAGATTCAATCTGATCAGATTCAGATTTTGAATAAGCCTAATCTGAATCTGATCTGATCTGATCTGATTTGATCTGAAGCTAATCTGATTTGTTCAGATCAAATTTTTTTTGATCTGAATCTGAACTGCAGATTAAATTTATCTGATCTGATCAGATCAGATTTTTTTCGAGATAACTCGTCACCAATCAGGCAGTTTACTAACTTTTGATCCAGTGATCAGAAAAAGATGAAATATAGCTCATTGGAATCGTCTCAACGAGACGAATCTAATGGTAGTAAAATCGCATTTCTAGGATTAATACTTGATGAGAAATTAAGTAAAATATAAAAATAAAAATGTATTATTTATATTTTATTTAATTTTTTATTAACTATTAATCCTAGAGATGCGATTTTACTACCATTAGATTCGTCTTGTTGAGACGATTCCAATGAGCTATATTTCATCCTTTTCTGATCACTGGATCAAAAGTTAGCAAACTGCCTGATTGGGTTGACTTATTTAACGAAAATGCCAATCGATGTATCCACGGTCGCCAATCAGGTACCTGATTGGTGACCGATGTGCTGATTGATGCCTGATTTTTCACTTTTCGATCTGTGTTGGTCAATATTAATGTTGGGAATATAATTTCACTGCCATTAAATTCCTTGCATCAAGACAAATCCAATGATATAAATTTCATTAAAATCTGATCAGTAAATCTCTTAAAAATTGGGGTATGTAGAATAAGGATTTAAACTAAATTCTGACCGGAATTAACATTAGACTTCAAAAACTAAAATATTATGGCCAGAATTATGTGATCGGCATAGAAATTTCCTTTTTTGGAATGCTTGTAAAACCAAATTCTCTCAATTTTTGCGGGAGTCAAAATTTCCTTTTTTGGGGTAGGCTAGAGCGGGGGTGAAGTCTAGTGGCGCCACTAAAAAAATTTTCAGATTCCTGGGATTCTCCGAGTGGCTCTGCAGAAAATCTATGAGCCGTGGCTGAATTTACGGGGTCCTTCGTGAGAGTGGCGAGTGCTGGCACGAGCCACTATGCCACAAAAAACCACGTGACTCTACGCCACAGCACTATAAATTTTCCGCTTTAACTCGGGGAATCTCGGAATCTCCGGAAATTTTTTGAGGCGCCACATCACACTCCTGCTATAGTCTACCCTTTTTTGGAAATTTGTATAACGTCACGTGATAATTATCCAATAGGAGAAATGTTATATAAGTATTTGGGATTTGGAATGGGATTTGGGATTTGGAATGGGATGGGATTTAAGATTGGGATTTGGGATGGGATGGGATATGGGATGGGAGGGGAGGAGAGGGGAGGGGATGGGATGGGATTTTAAATAAGTGGCAAGTATAATCGGGTAGGTACCCGATTGGTCAGCGTTTTACCTGTGAGCCTAAGTAAAAAGGGAAGTCACTTTAGAGATATTACATCTAATCCGTTCATTAATAGTGATAGGTAGAATAAGCGAATGTTATAAAAAGACCTTGAATGTATAAAGAGTCAGATCAACATTCTGCCTTTTAGAAGGAAGTAAAGGAGTATGAGCAGCACAACCAGGGTAGGGAGTAAGCTTAATGATATCGCTAGGCAAAGATTCACAATCAGGAGAAATCTAAAATACAATAGAGAAGTACCCCATCCTGCTTGGACCAAAAGTTGTTTACTGAAGATGGGAGAACCGAATTTGCCTAATGTGACAATTTAGTTTATAGTAGTAGGAGGAGAAGAAAGACAAGATTCAAGCTTAAAATATAAGGAATCATTCGCAGATAAAGGTAAGGTATATTCATTGACTAAGCGATTATTAGAATCAGGAATAGTAGTTTGTCGTTGGATATCTTTATACCAATAGGGGATGTGGCCAGGATCTCATTGTCTGACCAAGTTATCATAATAAGCCTTCCAAGAGATTAGATGGGTGCCTTGTGGAGTTACAAGCTGAGATAAATAAAACAGCTGCCGTTTACGCAGGATGGGATAGTGAGCCTTAAAAGCTTTAGGGGTCATGCATTCAAATAAACGAATGCGTCCATCAAGCACAGATAAATTTGGGAGCTTCAAAAGTTGAGTTTGAAGCAAGCGGAAGGGAGTAGAATTCAAGAGAGCGATAGTGCATGCAATATAATCTTTCTTAAAATAAAAAAGGGAAAACCATATAGACCAGTCCTTATTTAAAAGAAGAGAAAATGGAATTAAAAAGTATATTGAATTAAACGCAATCTATAAATAAATAAAGATTGCATAAACAAAAAAGAAGAGTTAGCCATTAAAAATAAATTAGTAATATGACATTGTCGTTGATGAGCGAACAAATTAATCAAGCCCAAGGCTTGAAATAAAAATAAAATAGAATTGGGAAGAGAACGATGAAAATTAGCTTTGTGTTTCACTACGGATTGGATACTTCTTGTAATTAGATGGCAGTCAGAATCAAACAGGTGAGTCACTTGCATCAGGACCCTAAACAATATATATAAAGGTAGGTTTTGAGTTTGCTTAATCAATATATAAAAATTTTTCAGGTAGATCTATAAACTGTACTGTACAGTCAGCTAAACTGTACTGTACAGTAAGTTTTTAACTAAAGTTCATATAGTACAGTACAGTACTATAATAAGCGCTGTACTTAGGGATGGAAAATTAACGGTTAATTATAATTTGGTTATTTAACCAGTTAAATAACCATAAATTAACAGTTAATTAACAGTTAATTAAAATTTTATAATTTTAGCCAAAGTTACTGAATTATTGTTAATTCGGGCCAAACTTAATATTAACGGCCTAAATTATTTATTTTATTGTATAAGATTTTCATTTATAAATTATATTGTAATGTTTAAATTTTATTTTATTATCAAAAACTAAATATTTCACTCTTCAGCTATTAAATCTGTAATATTTAATTCCAATCCAATTAATCTATCATCATCTGACACTGGTAAAAAAATGGTCTATCCTACACATATCCTACACATATCTTACATATATCGGGTACTCAAAATGTAGAAAATCATACACAAATAATACACATATCATATACATATCGGGTACTTATATATATAGTATACCTATCAGGTACCTGATATATGTATGATATATATATTAGTACCCGATATGTGTATGATATGTGTATTATTTGTGTATGATTTTCTACATTTTGAGTACCCAATATGTGTAAGATATGTGTAGGATAAATCATTTTTTTACCAGTGTGAATTATTGTCATTATTATTACCACTATACATTATCGTTATCATCAAGTGTTTGATGATCATGTATAAATTTATTTTTTTTACATTTCAAACCCCTTTGTGTATCCAAAGATTCCCATAAATAAAAACTAATTTTTTTACACGATCATTTTGTAAACGATTACGAATTTTATTATGAATAAATCCAAAAGTTGAAAATTTTCTTTCTGCAGCTGCAAATGACGTCAGAATTGAAAGAATTTTAATGGCTAACTGCTGAAGCTCACTTTTTGAAGTTTGCCACCATATGAATGAATTAAGAACGGATGATGATAACCAAATTGTTTCATTATCATAAGGTGAATTTTTTTGACGAAATGTTACTAATTCTGCAAACAATTTTATGGATTCTTCCTGACCAAATCTTTTATTTGTGAATTCTGTAAACTCAGTATACCCAATTGCTTCTATATCCGCATCTTTACTTTCTTCTAAAAAACGTGGATCTAATATATAAGCAACCATCATAACAGGATGGTATGAATACTCCCATCATTTCTGAATAAGCTGTTGAATATTATCAGAAAAATTACATGAAATTTCGCTAACTTTATTCATTAATTTTTTGAAATTTGAATAGACAGTTGAAGGAGTAGATAAATCAGATTCAAACAACTTTAATGCCACAACTATTGGCTCTAAAAATTTTGTTATTAAATTCGCCATTTCCCAAAATTCCTCTGACAATACATTATTTCTTACTTCCCTATTTATTTTTTGGCAAATTTCGGAATCCATTAACACTTGTTCAAGAGCAATTTTTGATTTTAGAAGTGACTGAAAGCAGCTAAGATGCGTACCCCATCGTGTAAGTATTGGCAAAACTAATGCAATCTCCTTATTATAATTTTCGATCTGAATACGTTTTAGTTTTGCCGCTGCTTGTATATGAGATTTAAAATAATTCACTATAATCTTAGCATTATTAACTATATCTTTAATTTCATCAATTTTTAAAATATCTCCAATTAATAGGTTAATAATGTGAGAGTTACATCCAAGACAAACGATATGAGAATATTTTTCTTCAATCCGTTTCCATGCTGCTTTCATTACACTAGCTGTATCTGTAATGACTGAGGAAAATTTTTGAGCGCCAATAATTTCCATTTGTTGAGTTATTTGGTTTGCAATCCACTCTCCTGTATGAGATTCTTCACCTGAAAATGTGGTATCAAAAAAAATCAGTTTAGGAGTATAAACAATAAAATTTTGTACCGATACTCGATTAATGTTAGACCAACCATCAGAAACCATACAAAGTGATTTTGCTTTGGAAATTTGTTTATCCGTATGCATTTTCACTTCATCATAAACATCATCCAACAACTCATCAGCTAGTCTTTTTCTATTTGGCAATTTGAAAGATGGCCGAAGGCACTGAAAAAATTGAATAACAAGTGGATTATCAACAAAGGAAAATGGAACTCCAGCTAAATATAATGCTTGTGCTAGTTGGATTTCAAGATTTTCCTGTTCTTCTTCGCTCATACAATCAATAAAATTTTCAATTTTTTGTGTTTTAATTCGTTTTACAGGTCTATTTGTAAGTGTATCTGTGGGAATGGAATTTAGTACAATATTATTTGGGAGGGATTGTGTAGTTTTGAGTATAGAATCTTGTGAACCTACATTTTGTTTAGCAGATTTTGCATTATCAGGTGCTCCGGAACATTCATTATCAAGGTGTACTTGCATTCATGAAAAAACAGCTCGGTCAAAAATTTTGGTACAGTAATTACATTGCACAGAAGGATGTGAATTACTTTTGCTATTTTCCACTTGGTTTTATGTAATAACTGTCCAGTGTTTCCAAACAGGACCTTTTTTTTGGTCATTATTAAATTAAAAAAAAAGATGGAAAAAAAGATGATAATCAAATAAATTGGAATTTTGATCACATGATTAAAATCTGCTTCTTTAATTGGTCAATTTATAATTAACAAAATTAATTGTTAATTAACCAACTTTAGCTAATTATAATTAACTAAATTAACCGTTAATTAACCGTAGAGCTCCGAACAAGTCGAGTCGAGTCGAGTTAAAATTATAAAAATATAAACTCGACTCGATTCGAGTCAAGTTGGCCCGTCAAACCGAATCGAGTCGAGTCGAATTAAATCACGTGATTTTATTCAGCTATGCTGATCATTTCCTTTTTTTGGCGATAGCCATTCCACAAAATTCCATTTTTGTAATTTTCAAAAAATTTTCGTCCCGGATTTTGTGTAACATAATTTCCAAAAAAGGAAATTCCATAAATTTGGCCAGAATTATGTTTAATTCGGCTTAACTCGACTCGACTCTATTTTATTAAATTATTAACTCGACTCGAATCGATTCGATTTGATTATAATTTTCAACTCAACTCAACTCAACTCGACTTGACCAACTCATGAGTCAACTTGACTCGTTTTGGAGCACTAATTAACCGTGGTTAATTAACCATAGTTAATTAACTTCCATCCCTAGCTGTACTGTACTGTACAAAATTTTATCCAAATTTACCATACAGTACAGTTATTGAAGTCACGTGTAAGGTTGCTTGTCTAAACCTCTTCAAAATCCTATGATTAGTTTCGTCAAAATTTTACTATAGATTTATTATAGTTTCGGCAGAGTTTCGGCAGTTTCGGCATTTATAATAAGTTTCGGCAGTTTCGCCTTTCTCCAAAGTTTTGCCAGTTTTTTTAATATAACTTTAATATAGTTTCGGCAGAATTTTGCTTTTCGGCAAAACGCCATCTTGCCTAAACCCCTAGGTTTTGGCAAGTAACCTTACGTGCAAGTTCTGACTTATTTCGATAAGTGTCTGGAACATTATATTTTTCATAAACGTCAGTGCTTTCCCACTGCCTTTTATCAAAATCACGTCCTCTTAAAACAAAAAATAGATAAGTAAATTATATTTTTTTATGTAGAATATAAAAATAGTTACCTAACTATCCTTGCAAGAAGGGAAAGATTGCATCCATCGCGATTTACATTGGCATGGGCACTTTCTCCAGCATTGGTATTATTTGGTGTTTGACTCCAGATAATATGATCCATTTTGCTAAATACACTTGATATTCCTGACAAAACCCACGGAGTAAGTTTATCTTTAACCCATGCTATAAAAAATTGAATATTTTTTTTAATATCTATATAAATTAACAAATTAAATTGCAATAATTATAATTTAATTACCTGTTGTTCCTGGTTCACCACAATCACGAATTTTATGCAATATTTTTAAAACTTCATTTTGAGTATTTAAATTAGAAACTATATACATCGCGCTACGAATTTCACTTGACAATGCTTTATTTTTGTCAATGTTCCTATAAAATATTATCGTTAATAATCGTACTAATTATATAGTTTTAATTATAAATAAGATAAATATATTTATTTACCGTTTGTAATGCACCTGACAGAGCTTGTAGATATGTTGTAAATGTTCGATAAGAGTTAAGTGTGGATATTTTGAATTTAGTAAATATTGACCCAATCCTATTAAAAAAGTTAATTTAAAATAAAATTTTTAAATAATTTGAAATATATAATATTTTAATTTCACCTAGAGCTTGTCCTTTATGTTGGTCTGCAATAATGCAGCCTAATCCTTCGCCATGAATGTGATGAAAATTAAAAGTTTTGCCTATATCTCTTTCTATGCATCCAAACAAATCTTCTAATAAATTTTGGTATGCTTCAGCCGTTTCAATATTTGTAAATATTCGAGCAAAAGTCAAAGCTTCATATAATAATTAACAATAAAAAACTAAATAAAAGGTTTTATTATTAAATAAATGACCAAAATTCAGTAATTATACTTACTTTTCTGTACTCGAGGTAAATATGCTGTTACTTCCCATTCATTTGTGATACCATGAATTCTTTTAAATGCCATATCAATTTCAATATGTGTCAATTTAGAAAGTGCTATTGTTTGTTCTTTAGTAGAACATAAAACAGTAGTATGAAAACCCCAATTCTGGCTCAGCGCCATCATATAATCTAAAATACTACCACTTTATATAATCTAATTACCACCATCATATAACTTAATTACTATCATATAATCCACTTACCACTTTCACTATAATTTAACTACCACTTTCATATAATCTAGTTACCACCATCATATAATTTTAATTACCACCATATAATCCACCTACCACTTTTCATATAATCTAGTTACCATCATATAGTTTTATTACCACCATGCAACTCTATTACCACCACACAATCTGAAAAAATTAACCGAACAAGAAATGGGATTTCAAAGCCAACAGAGTCAAAAAAGGTAAGGAAATATTAATCCATCTAGGAAACCAGCCATGAAGTCAATAGAGCGGAATAGCAAGGCAAGCAATTACCCTTATACCGAGAAAAAATGTAATTGAATAAAAGATTCATATATAAAAGGTTTACAAAATGTCACAATACAGATTATCAATAAGACGTATATAGGTCAGTTTGAACTCAACATAGAAGAATGGGTAAAGGAAATAATGTGGTATTTAGATATAGCATATTTAAAAACTTTAGATTCCGAATTTAGCAAAGAAAGTATGTTAGTATCTGGATTAGAAGAGCTAGTAGAAATATTTGATGAGATGTTAGAAGGTGATGATATATGGATACTTTACTAAAAATGGCCAATTTTTTGAAATATTTTTATAGATCTAGATACAATGGCTTTCAAAACAATTGTGCAATTATTTTGTAAAATTTTTAAAATATATCAAGATATATTTAAGGTATTTTTAAGATTAAAATATTAAAATAATATCAAAGTTAATTATATTATAATAATAAAATAATAACAAAAACATTAAAAAATTATTGTGATATTATTTTGAGTTATTTTTATAGACCTAGATACAATACAATTACAAAATAATAGCAAAAATATAATAAAAACATTTTGATGTATTAAATGTATTTTTGTAGTATTTTAAAATTATTACAAAATCATTTCAAAAAATTGGCCATTTTTAGTAAAGTACATCCATCATCACTTTTATCACGAATAAGATATTCTATTCTACCAGATGAGATGGCAAATTGGCAATATATGAAAGATTTTCAGATATTATTAAGAACTTCTCAGAGGATAATGAATTAGCATATGCATTATTAGACTTAGTAGAAATATCATCAAAAAAGAAACCTACAACATTCAACATTATAGATTACAATATACAAAGAATATTCACAAATCCTAATGATGAATATAGAAATGAATTCAGCATTTACCATATTAAAGGAGATGAAGATATGAATGAAGACACAGATGAAAACATAGATGAAGATATAAATGAAGAAGAGCAGAATGAATTTAATGAATACTACCAGAATCTTACACTGACTACTGAGAGTCAACTGGATAGGCTAAAAAATGTGTTGGCTATAACTCTATGTGATGAATGTCTTATGCCAACAAGAAGTCAGGAATGTGATTGCTGGATTTTACAAATAGAAGGTTTCTAGTTCTCAGTGAAACTATTTTTTACCTCTCGCAATCTGGAATAGGTGCATCACAAATAAAATCACCAAAATCATATGGATTAGAAAACAACTTCTGTAAGAACTTATAGATCATATCAGCATCTAATTCAGTCTTAGTGCCAAATATATTAAACTTACCAGATTTAGGCCAGATATATACCCGAATTTTTGATGTGAAGACTATAGCAATTTTAGAATGAATATCACCTGCATCATTCTTAATATACTTTATCAGAAAGAGGAGAATCTCACGAATACCATCTATAGACTTTAAAGCATATACTAAGGTAGAAAGATTAATAAACTTATCACTCCCGATATTAATCACAAATTTATAATTGTGCAGGAGAGCCTTATTTTCACCCACAAGTTTTACAGAAGAAAACTCAGGTAGTGAATATTCAAAAAGGTAACGTAAAAAGATAGCAACAGGATCAAAAGACCCAAAAACTTGTATACTACCAGATTTAGCACTGGTAAAAAAATGGTCTATCCTACACATATCCTACACATATCTTACATATATCGGGTACTCAAAATGTAGAAAATCATACACAAATAATACACATATCATACACATATTGGGTACTTATATATATAGTATACCTATCAGGTACCTGATATATGTATGATATATATATTAGTACCCGATATGTGTATGATATGTGTATTATTTGTGTATGATTTTCTACATTTTGAGTATCCAATATGTGTAAGATATGTGTAGGATAAATCATTTTTTTACCAGTGTAGGAAAATAACGAATAGTATATATAGTATCAGCTAAAATGATAACAAACTCAATGTATGCATTAAAAGTGCTACCATCCCCTGTACGTCGCCATCTATTTAATGGATTGTCAGGTGTACTTCGTCTACATCGCCTCTCACTTTTGGTTTAGACAAGTACTGCTCATAACTCTCAAAAGCTTTATGAATAAATTACTACTTTACAGAAACCTTGAATTTTTAAACAATACCGAATTGATATAATAATGATGTTAAATAAATATCGTGGCGATATCGATTTGCAAATGATATCATTATGATATCGCAATGATATCATTTCAATATTAATTCAATATATCGAAATGATATCGTAAAGATATTTGTTTGAAAAAATATCAGATCAATATCATTTCGATATTGTTATAACAACAATGAATTTTTTGAAAAATGGGAAGTAAATACGATATTAATATGATATCGTTCCAACATTAATTCAATATCAATATGATATCGTAAAGATATCACTTTATAATTATCTAATCGATATCATAACGATATTGACGAAACATCAAATCGATATCATTTCGATATTTCGATATTGTTATAACAATAATGAAAAATAGAAAGTAAATACGATATTAATATGATATCGTTCCAACATTAATTCAATATCAATATGATATCGTAAAGATATCACTTTATAATTATCTAATCGACATCATAACAATATTGACGAAACATCAAATTGATATCATTTCAATATTGTTATAACAATAATGAAAAATAGAAAGTAAATACGATATTAATATAATATCATTCCAACATTAATTCAATATCAATATGATATCGTAAAGATATCACTTTATAATTATCTAATCGACATCATAACAATATTGACGAAACATCAAATTGATATCATTTCAATATTGTTATAACAATAATGAAAAATAGAAAGTAAATACAATATTAATATAATATCGTTCCAACATTAATTCAATATCAATATGATATCGTAAAGATATTACTTTATAATTATCTAATCGACATCATAACGATATTGACGAAACATCAAATCGATATCATTTCGATATTGTTATAACAATAATGAAAAATAGAAAGTAAATACGATATTAATACTTTGCTGAAACTTGGAGTTTACAATCGATATTGATTAGATATCGCAATAATATCATTACAATATCATTATGATATTTTTATAAAAAATAGATTCGACGTCATTAAGTTAGTCGTAACTGTATTTAATCGACATTGATTAGTTTGATATCTTTGCGATATCGCTGCGATCATTATGCGATGTAAATATTATCACGTAACTACATCGTAGTGATGTCGTATTAACATTGAATTAATATTACAAAAATATTTGACATTTATTTGATATCGTAACCATGTCGTAGTGATATTGTATTAACATTGACAAAATATTTGACATTTTATTTGATATCGTAACCACATCGTAGTGATATCATATTAACATCGAATTAATATTGCAAAAATATTTGACATTTTATGTGATATCGTAACCACATCGTAGTGATGTCGTATTAACATTGAATTAATATTACAAAATATTTGACATTTTATTTGATATCATAACCACATCGTAGTGATATCATATTAACATCGAATTAATATTACAAAATATTTGACATTTTATTTGATATTGTAACCACATCGTAGCCATATCGTAGTGATATCATATTAACATCGAATTAATATTGCAAAAATATTAAAAATATTTTACATCTATTTGATATCGTAGCCACATCGTAGTGATGTCGTATTAACATTGAATTAATATTACAATTTTATTTGATATCGTAACTACATCATAATAATATCATATTAATATCGAATTAATATTACAAAAAATGTTTTACATTTATTTAATATCGTAACTACATCGTAATGATATTATATTAACACCGAATTAACATCACAAAAATATTTTTATTGTAATATATGTTTATTATTTATTATACATTAATAATAATAATTTTTTATTAGTGGATTATTATGGGTGAGTGGAGTACGTTTCTTTTCTTCCTTTTTTTTTATTTTTTTCTTCTCTTTTTTATTCTTTTCTTCTCGTATGTGAGTGGATGGATATGTCATTTTCAATTTTAAAATATATATATATATATATAAAAAAAATAAAAAAAACAATCATGATTAATAAAATATACTCTTTGTAAAATATATTTAAAATTTAATACATAACTTTGGGATAATAGTTAGAGCAGGTAATTCCAGGATTTTGTAAAGAATAATAAAAATGATAATATTTTTAAGTTAGTTCTTTCTTTAAATTTTTTTGAAAGTGTTTTGTTTCTTAAAATCATAATATTGTAAAAAAATGCTGGTTGCTACGACTGACGGACAACGACAAATTGTCAGGCTACCCCCGGACAAAGTAATTGGAAGGCGGAAAATGCCATAAATATCCAGCCCTATTTTACAACATTTTCTTCCAGGCTAAAGCAAATATTACAAAAGAAATTGCAAATATATTTAACAAGCAATAGATACATGGCCGTTGAAAAATATATTCACACTTCATATTGTAATACCACAGTCTAACAAAGAAATTGCAAATATATTTAACAAGCAATAGATACATGGCCGCTGAAAAATATATTCACATTTATACCACAGTCTAACAAAAAAATACTCAAACCACAACATATTGTAAAAAAAATATGAAAAATATGCGTATATCCTATTTTCATACCTTGCTTAACAGCTCCACTATTTATTTAAAAAACGGCTTTTTTCTCTTTTGTATGTGGGTAGGTGGGTACATTTTTCCTTTCTTTTATTCTTTTCTTTTGTATGTGAGTGGCGGGTACATTTTCTTTTCTTTATTCTTGCTTTTATTCTTACTTTTCGTATGTGGGTGTCTTACTATGTTGAATATATAAACTAAAGTGTCTCAAAGTATTGTTATTATTGTAAAAAGATAATTAAAGTATACTTTAAAAAGAAAAAAGAAGAGACGAACTAAAATACCGTAAAGTATTAATATAAAAGACAAGAGAAAAGCGTATTTTTGAAAATAAACAAAAAAAATCTTATTAATAAACGCGAATTTTAGCTATTTTTAGATATCACATGCATGATATCACATGCATGTAATTAAAGTGATTTTAATTGGTTAATTTTAATTTATTATTACATCATGCATATGATTTTATTGGTTAAAATTTTATACGATACAAATTAAAATAATTATTTTATTATATTTATATAATTAATATAATTATATAGCTGTAAAATAAAAATTATTTTTTATCCAAATTCTATTTGTAGTATCATGATTTGGTAGTTGGCACCTTTCTGAATTACAATTATGAATAAAATGTACTTTTTGAACATTATCTATTACAGTAATTGGAAAAATACGTCTCCATTTATCTCCTGTTGCTTGGAGACAGTAAAGTGGACATTTTAATACTGAATGTTCAACCATAGTATCTTCAAACCAATCTACAACAATAAATGCATAATATTTGTTATTGTTACCCTTATGTTGAAAGATACCTTTGATTATTACATAAGATTCTTCATGATCTTCTTCATAAATTGTGATAAAATCATCGAGATGTAGGTGAACTTTTGAAAGGATACCATTTTCTTCTTCAATCATATATGATGCAAATTTGTACCAACTAATTGAAGAGTTTATAAGTGCCGCCTCAAACTTCATATCCACATAAGATAAAAACAATTCAGTTTTAAAATTATGTAAAGTTAAAAGAAGTTTATCACGTTCCTGCTTTGGCATTCTTTTTTTTAATGAAATATTGGAAATAAAGTTTACTGGAGATATAACTAAATTAAAAGATTAGTAAATATAAATATCAAACATGTACTATTATATGCAATAAAATACTTACTTTTTGTATCATCATCATCGTCTTGAATTTGTTCAGTTGCTTCAGTTGAATATTTATCTTCTGTAACATACCAATTTAAAAATAATTGTCCAAAATTTGAATTTGTAAATCCAGTACAAGATCTATTAAATCTTGGATCAATACCACCATCTGCTAAATGTCGAATTGCAAATAAAGTATTGTAACGCTTTAATAAATCTAAATCTATGTTTTTGCAATTAGTTTTTGGTACCATCCCCTTAAAAATACGATGGACCATTTCTTTTATACCAACTTGGGTATTAATAAGTGTTCCAAAGGTTTTAGCATGCATCAAAAGATGCATATTAACGTGTATGTTTGGTAAATTAACAAAATTTACAAAAACCTATAAAAAGTAAAATATTGTTAATTATTTGAAATTATTCCACATTTCAATATCAAATTTGTAACTACCGTATATAGCGGGCCACAGTACTCCGGGTATCTTGCAAAAATCGGGGGTTTGACCCTGTACCCCCGGGTATTAAACAAAGCCTAAAAATTCCGTTTTTTGCGAATATCTCACGATCTACCGGTCCAATTTGAACGATCTTTTTTTATTTTGAAGAGCTCAATGAGAGCTATCAAACAAAAAAAAGATGGCTCAAATCTGATCACTAGATCACGAGATAATTGTAAAATATCCCTCCGGGTACTATACAATTCTATGAAATTTTTCAAGGGGGGTACTATGCATAGGGGGGTACTATGGCCCGCGATATACGGTATACCTTTGGAAGGATTGAAAACTCTTCTTCAAGACATTGTTGCAATTCCTCATAGCTATCTGATGTAAATTTCTTGTTAAAAACCGCTTTCATAGTTTTTGCAACATGTATCTAACAAGATATAATAATTTTTGGAACTGAACTAACTCGAAATGCATCAATTCTTTGTTGAATCATGGCTGTTTTATTACGTTTGATACTTGATTCTTTTAAAAACTGGTTTAACAGAAATGGCATAATCATAGCTAATCTAAGTAAATCCGACATCATAAAACTATTGTAGTGAGTAATCGGATTTGGTAAGCGAGACCATCTTTTTGGGATTTCAAAATTTTTCCAAATTTCGATAAAATTATCTTCTCCTTCTCATGAAAATAATTCACAAGTTAATTTTAGTAGCCACCCAATCTTTCCTGCAGTCGCATGATAAACATCCTGCGGCGTCTGTAAATGTCTTTCCCTTTTTAATTTATCTAAAATACTAGGTAATGATCGTAAACCATATTCCGTACAAAGTTGATCTCTTCTTGACATTATAGTCTCATGAGAAATTTTTAAGATTTCTTCATCTGTAATATGATGATAATGTAATGTTGTTACGATATCCTGATTGTGAGCATTCAATGATTCTTTAGTAGTTTTACAAGTACGACAACCCTTATTTGCATTATGTCTAAATTTATTTTTTAAAAAATTTTAATAGTTGTCATAAAATTATATTATTATATTATTAACTAAGTTGAAAAAATACCTTAGTACTCCTGTCATATCGTTACCTTGAGGTAAATCTGCCGTAACAACGCCTAAACCAGCAATTATCTATGCATCTTGTCCTTGGACAGTCATCACCTTTCCTTTCTCTAATTCCTTCATTTCTGAAATGAATGGTATCATAAATTCGTCAAATTTTCCTCCAAATGGGATAAACCCAATAACAAAATGGTTCTTTATTAGCTTTCTTTGATGTGCTGGCATATTTCCAAACTGTACATAAACACCACCTAGAGAATGGTATACATTTCTAAATGTACTAAAATCATCATAATAAAGATCTAAAAACAGCTTATAGATTGTCATAGATGATGATGGTGGATTTCTAATAGAAATGTAATCAGATGGATGTAGATATGAAAGCTTTACATTACGAACGTGCCAACGGTCATTACATTTATAAATTATTTCACTAATCCGCAATGAACCATCAGGAATATTTTGATGTTGAAACATCATCAATATAGTTACTTTTTCTAAAATTTGAGAAGTCATTATAATTAAAAATCGTTCGTCTTGTAACCATACTTCACTAGTAATAGAACGACGTTGTCTTGGTAACCCTTTTAAATTTCCAGGTAAATCACTATATTCCAAAATTTTTTGAATTCGTAACTGATAATATCCATCATGATTTTTTAAAATTGATCTTAATCTTCCAAGTTTTTTTTGACCATTATCATCATGATAGTAAACAAAATCACCAGATCGGTACAATACTATTTATTAAAAATAAATAACTTTAATAAATATTATCAATGATAATAAATTATAATTGTATCAAAGTGTATTAATTTATAACCTTCTGATATTAATATTTCGTGTTGTCCAAAAAGTGGGGATTCCCCCCATAAATTTCCATGCCAAAATTCTGATTTTTCTTCAGAATTAATGCTGGGTCCAAAATACATATGCTTCATTAGCATCAGATTATTAAGAACACGCCATATAATTTCACTAATTGAGAGTTGATACGAAAGTTTTGATCCTCGTGAAGTTGATGGAAATTTTTTTGGTGAAATTTTAATAGACTTTGTTATTATTGGTAGGAGAGGAAGACGTTTTCTCCATGATTGGAATCTTCGGATATTTTTTACCACATGGGTAGGTTCAAATTGAGAATTGTGAATGATATCGACAAGATCTTCATATGCTTTCGTAGAAACATTATGTTTCTGAAGCCAGCAAAATAATGCCGTAGTTGTATAATTATCAAAGTACGGTGCAAATTGACCATTGCAGAACGGTATCTTGTCTTCATCTAACGCTTCAACGATTTGATGTATTTCTTCATCTTCATTATTACGTTCCTCTTCATCGTAATTACGTTCCTCTTCATCGTTATTACGTTCCTCTTCCACTTGATTATTATTATCATCATTATTACCTTTATCCTCCTCCTCTTCGTCATTGTTTTCATTATTATCTTCCTTCTCTTTCTCCTCTTCATAATTGTATTCGTTATCACTTTCTTCTTCCTCTTCAGTATCAGATGAATTGACATTATCTTGCGAAAATATCATCTTATTATTGTAGTCTTGAGGATTAATTGATCCATATGCATTATCATCATCATTAATGTCTTGAAAACTTAAATCATCTTTATGATCATACTGAAAGTCCATGTCATCGTTATCATTATCAGGTGAATGTACAGGCGAACGAATTGCCACTCTCTCGTCAGAATCTGTTGTCTCATTAGGTTTGCTGTAAGAAAACCGATTTCGAATTCGAATTGGCTCTATTGGCTTGTTGTGACTATATCGTCTTTTCATCTTTATAACAATTTAAAATAATTCAAATTCAATTAGAATTTTATAAATTCAATTAGAACTAAATTTATTAAATACTATTAGTGTGTCGGCAAAAAAAAAATGCAATTAAGTAATCAATTCGGTTAAATTACTGCCGATTTGGCTACACAAAATTTAGGGTCAATTATACCAGCTGTATATGGTTAATGACAATTGGTATGACAAATAATATTATCAAAAATAGTCATTTATTAAATGAAAATAAAATAAAATATATAATAATATAAAACATAATAATAAAATAAAATAAAACATATAATAATATAAACATAATAATAATTAAATAAAATAAAATATATAATAAAATAAAACATATAATAATAAAATAAAATAAAACATAATATTAAAATAAAATAAAACATAATAATAAAATAGAATAAAATATATTAAAATAATAAAATAAAAAATAAAAAATCAATGACGTCGGTAAGAGCGCCCGCGCTTTCAGTGGTAGGGAGATTGGGAACGAGAGCGCCTGCGCTCTCAGTGGTGAGGAGATCGAGAATGAGAGCGCCTGTGCTCTCAGTGGTAGTAGGGGGATCGGGAGCGAGAGCGCCTGCGCTCTCTATACTCGTATGTCCTACGATCCATCCTATTTCTCTGGGTGGCCCGGACTAATGCTTAAAACAAAGCAAGTATTAATATAAATGCAATGAATTAATGAAAAAATCAGTTAAATAATAAATACTTACGCTCTACTCTCCAAAACTCATCAGAGAGTTCCTGGTGGAATCTCTCGTCATGCAAAGTCGGGGTACGAGTGGGATATCCTTCAGGATTTCTGTTTATTAATCTCTCTAAATTCTCATACCCCGACTTTAGCGCATTCCATTTCTCTCTACATTGTTTTCTAGTTGGCCTGAATATGTGGTTGTTTCGTATATCATGAGCAATTCCACGCCATAATTGGTTTTGGTCATGTAATTTCATTGTGGTGAATAAGGGCTGATAGGCCCGACGACACTGAATTAAGGTCAAAGCAGCGTCATCGGGCCATTGAATGTATACTGGAAGATTTGCGTTTAAGTTTAATGCTGCCATTATTAAATATTATTAGTTTGATGGGGAAAATGTCAAGAAAAGGCTCTATATTTATAATAAATTTATTATGATTTCTTTGAGTTTATTTTTACGATCTTGTCTAAATTTTTTAGTTCTAATGCAATCATCCTTAATTAATTTATTTAACATTGAATACACACATAATTTTTTTTGATTTCTTTGAGTTTATTTTTACGATCTTGTCTAAATTTTTTAGTTCTAATGCAATCATCCTTAATTAATTTATTTAACAATGAATACACACATAATTTTTTTTGATTTCTTTGAGTTTATTTTTACGATCTTGTCTAGTTCTAATGCAATCATCTTTAATTAATTTATTTAACATTGAATACACACATATTTTTTTTTGATTTCTTTGAGTTTATTTTTACGATCTTGCCTAAATTTTTTAGTTCTAATGCAATCATCTTTAATTAATTTATTTAATATTGAATACACTCAATTTTTTGATTTATCAATTTATTTTAAAAATATAATTATAGTAATACTGCATTAATTAATATATATAAATAAAAATAAATAAACAAATTCTATTAATAAAAAATGAGTTAAAATGTTATCTTTATACTTTATAATTATAAAATATAATATTTTAAATCACGCATGTCCTTCCTTGATTATATTTCATATTACACTGCGATGATATATTACAATTATACTGAATTTTAAGCTAACCTTAATTTACACCGTAAGGAACTTAATTCGATCTTAATTTACTCCGTTTTAGAAATATTATCGAACAATTAAACAAATGATTAGTTGCACATGACTTGTATTATTTGAATAGTTGATACTTTATATACCAATATTTGATTACACCAATATGTATTAAAACTCTTTCCTATCAGTAATTTCACAATTTCAATCAATATATCGGTATTTTTCAAATATCGTTGTAAGTTGACTACTGTAGATCCCATCTATTTTTTATGTAATCAATCCAGAGGCTTACACTAAATAGATATGGCTTAGTTAGATAGGATCATCACATGGTTCATTGGCTCAGTTATTTTTCCGTCAAGAGTACCAGGATCTTATAAATTTTTTTTTCTTGCATGTCATCGTATCACACATAAAAATGGAAATTCAAAACGTAATATTCCATTAATTTCTTCTCACTCCTTTTCTTCTACTGATCATTTTTCTTCTCACTCCTTTTCTTCTACCGATCATTTTTCTTCTCACCTTTCCATTATTTTTCTTCTCATTCCACGTATAGCCTGAAAAATATAATAAATTTGAAACCGTAAAATCGATTTGAGGTAATCTTCCATGTAAAAAAAAAATTTCACTGAATGAAATTCGATATTGCAATAATTTATTTATATTAATTAAATTTAATTTTCGATCTTCTAGAAATCATAATTTTTAGTTTTCCCATCTCCTGATATTTTTAACTGATCCTGCATTCTACACGATACACAATGATATTAAGATCATGTATATTTTCCAATTAAATACTACAATCATAATTACAATAGCTAAAATCTCAAAATTATATCATGATAACCTCGCCCTTTTTTTTGTTCATTCAATATTTATCATCTACTTTTTTGAGCAAGAAAGTTGCTCTACATTTTTTATTCATTCATATTTTCTCGATAAATATCACCTACTTTTAAACAAAAAGGTTGTTCCACTTTTTTTTTCGCTCATATTTTTTTTTATATTATGACGACTAAACGTAAATTACCTAATAAATCGTCTGATGATAATCAAGAAATGGAAGTTGAAGGAGGTATGTAGATATAACTCTTTTGTAAATTTATAGTAAGTTTTGCTTATATAGTTATATGTAAGAAGAATAATTAATAAATACCAAAAATATGTATAATAGGATCGAAAAGAAAACAAATTACGAAAAAAAGAAGAGATATTGACATTGAGAAAGCCAATCAATTGATGAAAAAAAGTAAAAATAGTAATAAAGAAGCTGCCGAATCTGCTGATAAAGAAGTTATAGTAGTAAATGAAAAAAGAAGTAATGATGATGATGATGATGATGATAATGATGATGATGATGAGAGTAAGACGGAAGATCATAAAAAACCCGAAGTATTTCAATCAAAGTCAAATTTAGAAATAGTTGCTTGGCTCGTCGACCATCCGGAAATTTTAAGATTGGCACTAGAAATGAACAATACAGATGTTGCTATCTCATCATCCAGTAAAATTACGGACGTAAGTATTAAATTAACATGATTTTATTATGTCTAAATCTTTTAAATAATGTATTTTTAATATTTTAGGATAAAATTCGTCTATAGGACGAAAGTGTCAAGTGTCTTTTTTTACGTGTAAGAAGTCCGCGTGGTGAAGTTTTTGATGAGTTGATAACAAAAATTTTCAAAATAAAAATACATTCGAACGAAGCTAAAAGCTACCTCGAAAAAACCCGAAAATTTTTTATCGATTTCAGAAATAAGTTTAACCAAATTATTTTAACTTCTGTAGAAGAATTTAAAGAAATAAGAAAAAACAGGTATTTATTTAATTGTTTCGTAGCTAACCAAATAGTGCTGTTTGTATTAATTATTAATTTAATTATAGAGCATCTACTGGAAGTTTATCTCAAAATGAACTTATAGATTACTTTGCTGAAATCTTCAAATTTGCCACAATATTTTAATGATACATTTTCAACATCTTCACGACGACATCACGATTTTTTTGAAGATATCGCGACAATATAGTTATGATAGTCTTAACGATACCTTTCCAACATCTTCGCGATATTAAAATCGGTAACATTTTGATATCAGAACGATATCATATTGATTTCGTAATTTAATATCGCGAAGATGTTGGAAAGGTATCGTTAAGACTATCATAACTATATCGTCGCGATATCTTCAAAAAAATCGTGATGTTATGTGAAGATGTTACGATGATGTTGAAAATGTATCGTTATGATTATCAAAGCTGTACTGTTACGATATCATTTAAAAATCGTGATGTTTTCGTGAAGATGTTGCGATGATGTTGAAAATGTATCGATATAATTATCAAACCGTACTGTTACGATATCATTTAAAAATATTATTTCATTTAAAAATATTATTAAGATATCAGGACGACATTTACACAGTATCAAGATGATATTTGACAAGAATTTTGGGTCATGAAAAAATTGTGAACCGTAGGTACTAGTACATTCAATAATTTTTATTAATTGATAATGCCGTATATATAAATTATTAATATGCAATTATGATGGTCAAAATGAAAAATAAAAACAACGTATCGATATCATTGTTATTACAGTTTGAAGTAGTCACGTTCCGTCATTATTGATTCACAATTGTTGAATTGATAAGTATTGCGAAGTTTAATCGTACTTGGTAAATTATGTAGGCGCATCCCTCTCTAGTAACATAAAATAATGCGACAATATCGGTATGACAATAATATTATAAATGTTGAATTGATGTAAGTTTCCTGATTACGACGCACCTGGTAAATTACTTCTCTCTCCGACGGTTAACATAAGACACTAATATTATACCAAATACTGAATTGACAAGAGTCTGTATTACATACAACGCAAGTTTCTGCGAAATTAAAGATAAGTACCTGGTAAATTAGACATCTCTCTCTCCAGATGGTTAACTGTTATGACACTAATATTGTATCGAAACTTTGTGACAATTGTTAAATTAATAAGTACACGGATTATGGTGCAAGTTTCTGCGAAATTAAAAATACGATCGTACCTGGTAAATTAGACACATCTCTCTCCCTGGATGGTTAACATAAACCAACGTGACGATATCGTTATAACATAATGGAGTAGTTACGCACAACATTATCGGATTTCGTCACAAATATTAAATACTACTAGGATTCACCTGTTAACTACATTAGCAGTTAATAGTTAAAACCTAAACTTGAAATAAAGTAAAAATTTAATTATTTAAATTTTTTCTTGATGTTATTCTTGAACATGCAACATATAGTTGTCCATGAGAAAATACAGGAGTTGAAGATACAAACCAACCTAATTAAATGATAGTTCTTGAGATTTATTAAAGTCATTGCAAATGCTGGTTGTTAATCCTAAAAAAGATGCATAAATTAAAGTACTGCATTTATAGAAATCAAACGAAATTTTTTTTTAAAATAAAAATTGGTCTCAGAACACTTGGGTCACCAAGATTTTCAACCTTAAGAATCAAAAAATGCAATAAGTGGGTTGAGCTCATCTGGCGGGGCCTACCTCATTAGAGTGTCCCTTAGGTCGTCAGCCATTATCACCCAACTGCCTATGACCAATGATACATCACCACTACCTTCTGATACCACAAAATCCCAAGTATTACATAGGAGCATGGCGCTTTCGCTATGTGCATACCCTGCCTCCATAATACGGCCTACCATATAGAGGTCTTAAAAATGGTACATTTCATCAGCGGCCAAAAAAAAACCCTCGAATGATCCCCCAAGTACAGTAGTACCTTTTGTGAAAAAATTTCAGGATAATCTCTCTTTCTTTTCGTTCCTTTGTTTTCTCTTTTTCGTTTTTTCACAATGGTTTTTTTCTTTTTTCTTCTTCTTTCCCTTTATTCTTTTTCTTTGGGTATTGATATGAAAAAAAAATTATTATAAAAAGGTAAAAACTATTAAAACTGAACGCGTAATTATTTTTGACACGTTATATAAATGTCAAAGATAGTTTAACATAACCCAGCGAGAGCAGAATATGTACCTGTCGTACGCCGGAATAAAAATAGACGCGCATATACAGTGGTCTGACTGTAATTGTTAATATGAATATATTTTTTTGAATAAAGTATACTGTTGATAACAAAAACTGTCAAAATGTTTTTCGGTATTAAAAAAAAATTGAATAGACGTAAACATAATCGTGCAAATGTTTAACATGTCTAACAAACAATGATTTGATTGGATAAAAATTGCAAAGTCACGTGCCTAATAAATTCATGAATACGATATCAAACGATATTGTAACGATATCGTTATCTTTATTTATTTAATAAATCACGTTATCATAAATAAATATACCAAAAAGAATCATTGTACTGCATAATAAAGCTATATAGCTGTAAAATAATAATTATTTTTTATCCACAAATCAATTTTCGTATCATAGACAAAGTGAACTTTCTGTACGTGGTCAATTATTGATATCGGAAAGATTCTTCTCCAGCGAATGTCTTGGCTTGTCTGAATGCGAAAAAGAGGACATTTCAATACGTTGTGAATTCTGTTAATATTGTCAAACCAATCAATAGTAATAAAGGCATAATATTTATCATCATTGCCTTTGTATTTGAAGATCCCTTTTATAATCGCATAACATTCACCACTGTCTTCCTCGTGTATTGTTACGACATCACCAATATGAAGATGTACTTTGGAAAATACGCCATCGCTTTCTTCCATAGTGTATGTCGCCAATTCATACCAGTTCATTTGAGAATATATAAGAGCTGACTTTTGTCCAATGTCCATAAATGAAAGAAGCAGCTCAGATTTGAAATTTGGCAAATTTTTCATGATATTTTCGCGATCCTGACGGGATAAGCTCCTCTTTAAGATAATATTTGTAATAAAATCCACTGGAGATGAAATCGCTATATAAAATAAAAATACGTTAATAATTGCGGAAATATTATTATTATAAAATTGTAATACAAACCTTCTTCATTTCCTTCCGGTTCTTGTTCATTTGATACCTTGTCTTCAGTAATATACCAATTAGTCAATAAATTTCTAAAATTTGAGGACATAGTAGCGAAATCTCTACAAGGTTGTGATAATCTTTGATCTGCGCCTTCATTTACTAAATGACGAATTGCAAAGAGCGTAGTATACCGCTTTAACAAGTCTAGCTCGACATTCTTGCAATTTGTTCGTAGTACCATTGCTTTAAAGATCCGATGCACCATCTCTTTGATACCAACTTGAGTGTTTATAAGAGTACCATAAGTCCTTGCATGCACCAGCAAGTGGATATTGACATGCAGGTTTGATAAGTTAGCAAATTCAGGGAAAACCTAAAGCCACATTATTAAATAATATTTTATATATTGATAAATAAAAAATAAAAAATTATATAAGAATTATGAATAATTGTACCTTTGGAAGAATTTTCATTTCTTCTTCAAGGCATTTTTGTAATTCGTCATATGAATCTAATGTAAACTTGCTTTCAAAAACTATCCTCATTGTTTTTGCTACATATACCCAACAAGCAATTATTACATTTTTCGCCATGTTAATGCGTGATTCTTGAATTCGTCGCAGAATGCTTCTGGATTCATTTTCCTTTAAGCTTGATGATTCTAAAAAACTATTAAGTATAAAAGGCATTATCATAGCGAGCCTAAGATAGTCAGACATCATGAAACTAGCATTGTGGCTAATTGGATTTGGCAAACGAGACCATTTTTTTGGTTTCTCTAAGTTCTTCCAGGCTTTGATAAACTCGTCCTCTCCTTTTTGTGAAAATAATTCGCACCTGTGGAAATCAAAAAGCTTTATTAAAAGATTTTGTTCGTTACATATCTAGCTAAAGTTAATTAAATTCTAAGATCATACGTTAATTTAAGAAGTCGTCCAATCTTCCCAGCAGTTGCATGATATACATCTTGAGGTGTCTGTAGATGCCTTTCTCTTAGCAGCCTATCCAAAATGCTAGGCCTTGTTCTTAGTCCGAACTCAGTACAAAGTCGTCTTTGCCTTGTGGTAGCAGGTTCATCAAATATCTCTTTAAATTGATCGTCAGTGATGTGATGATATCTTGATGTTGCTGGTACATTCTGAGAGAAGTTGGTAAGTGATTCTCGAGAGGCTGTACAAGTGCGGCAACCTTTATTGGCATTATGTCGTAATACACCACACATGTCATTCCCTTGTGGTAAATCAGCAGTTACGACACCTAAACCGGCTATCACCCAAGCATCTTGGCCATTCACTTCCATTAATTTTCCTTGTTCGAATTCTTTCATTTCAGAAATGAATGGCAACATGAATTCATTGAAATTACCACCGAAAGGAACAAACCTGAGAACAAAGTGATTTTTGAGCAACTTTCTTTGACGGGCAGGCATATTTCCAAACTGCACATAAACACCTCCTAACGAATGATAAACATTCCTAAATGTTCCAAAATCATCGTAGTATATGTCCAAAAACAGCTTATAAACCGGAATTGTTGGAGATGGTGGCTGCCTTATGGAAATATATTCTGAAGGATGTTGATAAGAGAACGTTGCATCACGAATGCGCCAGTGTGTATGATGTTTATAAAGTATTTCGGTAATTCGTAGTGTATCTGCAGCAACCTTTTCGGAAATTTGTGATGTTGTTATTGTCAAGAATGGTTCATCTTGTAACCAAACTTCTCCGGAAAGAGAGCGATTTTGTCTTAATTCTCCCTTAAAATTTCCAGGCAAGTCACTATAATCTAGAACTTTTTGGATTCTCAGCCGATACTGTTGGTTCTCTTCATTTAATAATATCGCTCTCAATCTGCCAAGTTTTCGCTCATTATCGTAATAGTAAACAAAATCGCCGCATTGGTATATCTCTATTATATACATATGAAAAAAGTGTTAGTCTCTTGTACTTTATTGCTTCGCCTCTCTACCATCAGCTTGCATTTAATAAATAATTACCCCCTGATATCATTAATTGTTCTTGACTGAAAAGAGGTGACTCTGCCCATAAGGTACCATGCCAGTACTCGGATTTTGTTTTTGAATCGACACCAGCATCAAAATACATTTCCTTTAATAGTGATGGGTTGTTAAGAACATTCCAAATGATATCACTTATTGAAAGTTGATATGCCATCTTTGAATCCTTTAAAGTTGATGGTGTTTTTTTTGATGAAATTGAGATAGATTTTGCTGATATTGAGGGAAGAGGAAGACGCTCCCTCCATGATCGAAATCTCCGAATATTCTTTACAATATGATCTCTATTAAATTCTGGTCTCATGATAATGTCAACAAGATCTTCATATGCATTTGTTGAAATATTATGTTTATAAATCCAACAAAATAAGGCAGCAGTAGTTAAATTTTGAAAATATGGAGCAAAATCGCCATCAAAAGATGGTAACTTATCTTTAGCCAATGCTTCATCAACGAATAGCTTTTCTTCTGAGATATCAGAATCATGTCTTTCTTCATTATCTGACGACATTGTTTCATAATCTTCATCACTTTCTAAGGACATTATATAATCGCTTTCTGTTTCATTCTCTGATGATGTTGAAATCATGTTGGTATCACCTTCTTCATTATTGCTTCGTTGTTCTAAATCATCATCATTATCGTTTCGTTGTTCTAAATGATCATTATCGCTTCGTTGTTCTAAATGATCATCATTGCTTCGTTGTTCTAAATCATCACCATTATCGCTTCGCTGTTCTATATGATCATCATCACTTCGTTGTTCTAAATCATCATCTCCGTCGCCATATTCATTATACTCTTCGCCACTAATATTATCATCTTCAAAATCTTTTTGTACCATTTTTTCATTGTTATCATTATCCGATAATAAAAATCTGTTGGGCAACCTTCTAAAATTATTACGGATACGAAAAGGTATTGCAGCAATATTCGCTTTTCGAGGTTTATTTCGTAACATAGGCTATGACAATAATTATAATAAGGAATAATAAAATGAAATAAAATCATAAATTTAAAAAATGTCCATGCGCGTTTGTGTATTTAATTCATTAACTGCTTTTATAATATTTTCAATTGGATATCATAGTATCGTGACCGCAGCACATAAACAGAAATTTTGGGTTAACAAATTTCTTAACGGTTACATTAGTTCCTTGTCCGTGGTGCATTAACGGAAATTTTGGGCAATGATCTGGTTACATGTAAAGAAATTTTGTATGAAATCGTGACCGCAGGATATAAACGGAAATTTATATTACGAATTTCACGAAATTTCGAGAAAAAAAAATGTCAATGGTTACATTAGTTCTTGGATCACAGTACATTAATGGAAATCTTGGGGAAAATGATCTAAAATTGACGTGTTAACAACAGTTACATGCAAAGAAATTTTGTATGAATATCGTGCGTGACTGCAAAACATAAACGGAAATTTAGATTACTAATTTCTTAAATTTTGGGAAAATCGATCAGAAAAAAATGTCAATGGTTACATTCGTTAGTTCTTTGTCCACAGTACATTTTGGTAAAATGATCTAAAATTGACGTGCAAAGAAATTTTGTATGAATATTGTGACCGCGGGACATAAACGGAAATTTGAATTGATCGGGAAATTTTCTTAATGGCTACATTGGTTCTTTACTTACAATGCATTGACGAAATTTTGAGGCAATGATCTGATGAGTTGACTTCTTTAACGGTTATATATAAAGGAATTTATATGAATATTGTGACCGCAAGATATAAGCGGAAATTTAGATCATCAAATTTTGGGATAATTGATCGGAAAAAAAATTTGTTAATAGTTAGTTACATTAACTGTTAATGAATTATATAATGAACAACATCGTAACTATAGAAATTTGGGTTAACAAAGCTCTTGATTGATGTTTTGACGATTACATGTAAAGAAATTTATATAGGCTGCTGGACATAACGGAAATTGGGTTAACAAAGCTTTTCTGAAAAATTGACATTACATTTTAAGAATATCGTGATCGCAGCACATTTAGACAAGACAAATGATCAGAAAAAAATTGTTAGCAATTCGTGTTCTGGTTTATATGAAATTTTGATTTTTATGATTTTAAATTATTACGATCAATTATTATGATAAAATCACTAGTGGTGAGCTTTACGGATATATACAATTATAAAATTACATAAGATTTATTTTTTTATTGAAATAAATTGAAAAGAAAGTGAATATAGTAATATTGTGCGGTATTGTAATGAGATATAACTTCATATAATGGCAATATCAATTCTAACAAATAATTTTAAAGTGTTAAATATTTCAAATTATCACAAAATATTAAAGAATCAAATGATCATACTTTTTTCACCATCTGAGCCCAGTCTCCCATGGTCTTTGTTCGGTTGTTACAAGATGGACGTTGCCGTTTCTTTTTAATGTTGGTTTGGCGAAGATTGTTCAATCGGGTTTGTTCTTTTATTAGATCGTCTAGCGAGATCAATATCGTATTATCTATATATGAAAGAAATTATATGAATATTATCATACGTTATTTAATGAATTAATATGAGGTATTTTTTTTTATACCTGTTTCTTCTCTACTAGGTTTGGGAGAGGACATTTTCTTTCTAACTTTTTTTTATTAGAAATCTAAAAACTCTGATCTGAGATGTGGTATTTTTATATGTAACTGATAAGATATGGACAGTCAAACTTTAAAAAAATATCAATTGAATTCTTTGGGAAAAAAGTACAAAGTAATTTTTTTTATAATATTACGACTGTGATATCATGACTGCACTACATAAAAGGAAATTTGGGTCAACAACTTGTAAAAGTTTTTTTTTAAAATAATTCCGAGATAGAGAATTAATGTAACAAATTCTGTCAATGCGCTGCAGATAAAAATCAATGTAATCATTAACAATTTTTTCCGATCAATTATTGATCTAAATTTCTATTTATTTATTGCGACCACGATATTCATGCCAAATTTTTCAGATCATTACCTAGATTCCACCAATGTGCTGCAGATAAAGATCTTTTGCAGATAAAGAATCAACAGAACTGTTGACAAAATTTTTTTCCGATCAGTTTTTGATCTAAATTTCTGTTCATGTCCTGCGATCACCTTACATGTAACCGCAATTTTTCCATTGCCCAAAATTCATCAATTTACTGTATACATTGCACTAATATTGCACTGTTAAATATTTAATATAATATTTTTTCTATTAAGATTAAAAGAATAGTTAATAATTTATTATCAATCCTAATTATTAAAATAAATATATAATATATTAAACATATAAAAAATGTACTCTATTTAAGTATTAGGACAGCATAATATAGTACGTACAGTATAATTCTTCAACCCTGATTATGTAACCATTAACAAATTTTTTCTCCTGATCAATTATCCCGAAAATCCGTTTATGTTCTGCGATCATGATATTCATATATAGCTTCTTTACTTGTAACCGTTAATATTGCTCGAAATTACCATTAATGTTCTGCGGACAAAGAGCTAATATACCCATTAAGGATTTTCCCGATCAATTATTCCAATAATTTGAAAATTTTGTTGGCCAAATTTCCGTTTATGTCCTACGGTTACGATACTCATATATAATTTCTTTACATGTAGCCGTTAAGACATCAAATTTTCCCAAAATTTTCTTCATAAAGAATCGATGTAACCATTAACAAATTCTTCCGATCAACTATCCAAGATTTAATGTAACCATGAACATTTTTTTTAAGAATGCTAACCCAATTTCCTTTTATGTGCTGCGGTCACGATGTAATTTTTTCTTAATATTAGGAGAAATCTCTATAAATAAATAAAGATAATGCTGTATTCGTTTCGTCAGGAATCACCTATTTCTTTACGTTGCTACTAGCACAATACCAATAAGTACCATCTTGTTTGTTTATCATGACTAAACGCAGAGGAGTAACAGGAAAAGGTAATAAAATTATATTTTTGATTTGAAATTTTATATAGTAATTGCGCCTAATACTATTATAATGATACCTAAAAGACAAGGCAACAAAAGCTGCAAAGACTACAAAAACTATTCGTACATATGTTGCCAACTCTTCACGTGATTATAATAAGGAAAGAGATGAAAGGAGAGAGGAAGGAAGTGAACATGAACAAGATAATTTACATGGACAAGATGTAGATATTGGAGAAGATAATAATAGACAAGATGATGATATTGAAAGAATTATTTTGGGTAAATACCTTATAATAATTGTTTTATTATTCAATTGAAATGATATTTCTGCGAATTTATTTAAAAATAAATTTACTTCGTTATAATGAAGATATGCTTCCAGAGCAAGAAGAAAGAAATATTGAAAAAGAAAGAAGAGTAAATGAGAAGAAAGAGATGGAGAGGAGAGATAAAAAGAGAAGAAAAAGAAAAAGAAAGAAAGAAAGAAAGAAGAAAGAGAGAGAGAGAGAGAGGGAGAGAGAGGGAGAGGGAGGAGGAGAGAGCAAGATAAAGAACAAGAAGAAAATGAAAATGATGAAAGCGGTAAAACATAAAATCTGAACATAATTAATGAATATAATTTTATTCTCATTTAATATTACTTCTAGAGAGTGAAGAAGAAATTCCGGTTCAGTTTGACGCAATGACCTATCAATTGCAAATTTGCAATTGGTTGGTCTTACATCCAAGTGTGCTACATTTGGCAAACAAAATGCTTGATGCCTCGACGAAGCAGCCATCAACAAATTTGCCACTAACCACCTCGACTTCGTCATCATCTGACAACGTAAAGTCCATTTCTTATTTTGGTTGTTACATTCTTACCAATTAAGAACAATCGTTATTACACAGCAGAATTACTGATGTATTATGTATTATTAATATTATTACTATTTAGGATAATTATCGTCTTATTGACGAAGAAATGAAATGTCTTTTTTTGCAAACTAGAAATCCACCCGATCATGCGTTTGATAAAATAACACAAAAAATTTTTGGGCATGATGCTTATCAAAGCGTGGCGAAGTCAATTAACGAACGATATCATAAATCATTTTCCGACTATCGATATCAATTGAAAAATGTACTTTCAACATTAGTAAAAGAATTTCGACAAATTGTAGAAAGGTGATCGATACGTTCATATCGTTATGTTGTTTTTACTACAATGATTTAATGATTTAAATTTTTTTTCTATTAAAGTGAATATACGGAAAGTTCAGATCCTACCGACGAGGAAGTAAACAACTTCATATCACGTGAGGTGGTTTTAAAGAGAATCTTAAGCCGATACGTTTCAGCCATCGATTTTACAAAATTATCGGAAACTTCACTAGATAAATTAATAGAATTCTCCAGAAAATGCTTCAAAATAGTCTGGGTTGAAACTGAAAGCGCAAATATCAAAGAAAAGGTTAAGGAGTTAGATGTTATTACAGAAGATCTAGAAATTCCTTCCCGTAGCGGAAGAAACATTGCTAGCTCTTTAAAACTCCATCTTTTTTCATAAATACAGTACATATCACATAAAAGACCGTGATAATATTGATATGTTTTTTATTCTTTTATTATAATAAAGATTACAATATATCATATTGTTTTAAAAGTTTATAGAATGTGACTTCACAAGTTAATAAGTTAATGTCGTAATAACTTCACTAACACAATTTGACGCTAAAATATAACTATTAATCTGTTATTTATGTCATTCTCTAAAAATTATTTTTTTATCGTAACCTTGACCTTATAATCATCAATTATCATAACTGTAATCGTTATCTCATTTAATTTTTGATAAAAAAAAAATTAACAATCTCTTAACGCAGTAACAATTAACATGTATATATACATACATAACAGGTCTTACAGTGATCATACAAACCTTATTAGGGAATAGCACAATCAATAATCCAGTAATTTAGTAATAAAAAGTAATCAACAAATATCCCTTAAACAGATAATCGCATGTGGTAGAGTAGTTTGAGATAGGAAATCTGCATCGCAACTCCGGTTCGATTACTATGTATACCTTATGGTGATTATTATCATAGAGTTCTAGCGGGCAAAAATTTTCCATATCCTCCTGATAGGCGAAAATTTTCCAGTTAAACCTTTACAAATATTTTTTTTATTATTTACTGGCAAGTAAAACATATTTTACACGATATATTATTAATACGAATTTGATTATTTTATGTATTTATTTCAATATTACAAAAATTTCTTTTATTAAAAAAAAAAATGAGAATAGTAAAAAAAAATAATAAACTACTAGATTTCTTTTACTAAAAAATGAGAACAATTCATTAATTATAAAAATAAAAATCATTAAAAATTGCACAATACCTAAAAAATTACTAACTTGATTATGTTTAAAGTACTCATCCATGCTTTTAAAAGATGTCGGTGACAATTGTGATGATGATGATGATGATGGTGGCTGTGGTGGAGATGACAGAGACGATGATGATTGTGCTAAATAACTCTTTAATTCAAGCTTATATATCTCTTCTTCCTGACTTGAAATTTGATTTGAAAAAATATCGATCCACTTCAATAGATTTGCATTTTCACGCTCAGTTTTGTCTAGCTTGAAAATCACTTGTTCACCGGCTGTCTCAACAGCTTTTTGGAAATCCTGGAGCTGTATCTGGAGATCAGATATTTCAATTTCTTTTTGTTTAAATTTTTTATATTGTCGTTTTTTTTGTCTACGCCAGGCCGTTTTCCTAGAATGTAATGATGGTTTTCCCATTATTAAATGAAAAGAAAATTACCTTTTTTTTTATCGAAAAAAGATGTTATTTATTATTGGGATTCAACAATTTTGGAAATTGTCCAATTGTACTGTCGTCAAAATTAGTTTAGTACAACGTAAAGATCTCGTGTATAATTCCTGTTTCAGTAACTACAGTAGTTCAGGGTTTTTTCCCTTCGGGAAAAAACCATCTCATGAAATTATACCCAGGAGCGTGTGACTTATGGCCACGCACTGTATTATCACGTGTATGATTATTATTATTTAAAGACTACATAAAAATTTGATAAATCCATAGAAGCTGCAATATTATATCTCGAAGAGCTTGGAAAATCACAAGTAACTGTGAAAAGGCTTCCGTAAAATGAGAAAAATTTGTCGTGCGCATCTTATAAATTCTCAATACAATAAAACCCAAAGATGATGAGATTTTAAGTGCGCTCTCATTCTCCTCCGTTAGTATTTTCCTTAATTTGTCGATTCTTTAAATTTACATTCGGCTTAATCTTCTCTTTACTATTTTTATATTTAATGTACCTTTCTACTAATTTCTTCCAAAGGACGTTATGCAAATTATTATAAATTTGTAACACGTCAGCGTATCCTTAAAAAGAATTCATCGATCCACACAATTCAGGCAGCATTACCCAAGCTCAAATGGCATGTTTGCTTTTTGAGTCGTACAAATCACTACCGAAGTGGATTAGAAAGATAATTTTCGGCGAATTGAAGCCATTATTTAGGAACGATGTACTTGAACGATTCGTCAAATCAAATTTTGAAAAATGATCAAATTTCCAGATATTTTAATGGTAACGATAATCCAGCTTCAACAAGCTTTTTTCAATATCATCCCTAATAAATAAAATGTTAGCGTTTTTATGATATTAGGTACTATAATAAAAAAATTATCTTTTATCACATTTTATTTACATTGGAGTGAAGAAGCGCAATTATGCAAGACGGGTCACAATTTTTTTTTATGATAATAATAATATAATAAACTTATAATACACTATAATATAAAATAAAAAAAATATGCTATAAATTGTTCTATAAGTATTATACTTAAATTATTGAAGAATCAGATTTCCGATCATGTGTTCCAACATTCAGTTGCTAATATCAAAATAATATTTTGATGATCTTAAAAAATTTTGTTAAAAAGACGATATACTTATTTTGGTCATGTAGAAAATAATCAAAATTATATAACGATTGTTACCATCATAAAAAGTTATTGTGGCGAAGCAAAATTATAATTATACTGTTTATTTCCACCTCCTGAATTTTCTACTAACATAGTAATTTCATCTGAAGGATTCATGTGTTAAAATCCATTTCAGTTTGTTGATCCATTTTATCTTTCTTCTTTTCCCAAAATTTAATTTTTCGTTCTCACTACTAAGCATATTTAGTATTCATGTCATATTAAGGTAAGTTGCGCTCTCTGTGTTTATGAGAGAGTTTAACTTTAGATGCTTGAGAGGGTTCAAGGAACCCGTAGTGTTATTAGGAAACCGATATCAATACAATTTTTTTTTGCAAAAAAAAGTTTTTTTACTAATAGGTGTATAAACACGATATGGAATTTTATTCGATCACAAAGAAAAAAAAAGAAAAATTGAAAAAAGATTCTACTCGATCATGATTTAATTACAATATCCGTAATCATATGATGAGATTAATTTCGAAAAAAAGAAAAGTCTAATTATTGACTCAATCTAATCTATTTAATTTCGAAAAAGAAAAAAAAATTCTTTTTTCCATTGTTTTTATTGTACCGTATGATTTTTTTAAGGAAAAAAAGTAATATAATCACGATATGAAAAAATTACTTGTTCATGATTTAATCACAATATCCATCATTATATTAAATAATTAATCAGATTTTTTTTCCCTTAAAAAAATCTGTATTACACGATGTAATAGATCAATGGCAAAAAATAATTTTTATTTTCGAAATTAACCGTATTTTTACTCGATCATGATGTGGTAAGATTAAAATTATTTAAATAAAAAAAAAATTCAATTGAAAAAATTTTTTGACCCACATTTTTTAACTTATAGAAACCATTATCAAAAAATGTCTTCTCAAGATCGTAATAAGCCTGTACAAGAAAAAGAAAGTCATAGATGGAGCTCTCTTATTAAGCATTGGGAACCTTCGCAACCACCTTCGCAATCGCCTTCGCAATCGCAATCTCAACCTCAATGGTCACAACAATATTTATCTCAATCATCTCAACTTTTACCTTCCTTACGTTCGTCACAGCAACAGTATCCATATCCCTCTCAACATTTTTCGTCACGGCAACATTCTCCATACCCCTTGTACCCATACCCCTCGTCACAATAACAGTCTCCATACCCCTCGTCACAACAACAGCTTCCATACCTCTCGTCACAACAATAGCTTCCATACCCCTCGTATTTCTCACAACACTTGCAGCATCCTTCAACACAATTACTTTCTGATGAAGAAATTGGTCTGTATTATTATAATATTCGGTATTTGAAGAAATCTTCAATAACAGAACAATAACTTGTAACGTTATTTCTATCATATAGATAATTTACTCGCTACACTATTTCTACAAATCGAGGACATCATGTTCAGAGCCGTTAATCCTGTTTATGTCCGACAATCTATTGCAGAACGCTTTGCCATGACGCTCCCTGAACATTTACATGATCAAATCGAGCAGATGATCCACAGAGGCAAGCGTTCTAGTGAAGAACGAAGCTGCACTTCCTCATCGTCTACACCTATTATAACAACCCCAACTCTCACACGGACGGATTCAATGTAACGAATATGATTTTTTCATATTTATAATCTTATAATCTTCATATTAACATAATGTTTTTTAAAATTAGGGATACCTTGGAAGAAATTCCTCTTATAACTCAAAGTAGTACTAGTACTTCTTCTCTTGGTATTGCTATACCTTCTGTTACATCTTCAACTCTCCCTCGGATGAATCCAATGTAACAAATATATTTTTTTCATATTTATCATCTTGTAATCTTCATATAACAATGTTTTCTTTAAAAATTAGGGATGATATGGAAGAAGAACTCTTAAGCTCAGGCTTACAGCTGCCAAAATTCTATCTCAAGAATCGAAGATATCCAACATCGATTCGCCCTTATGCAAATTCTCCTGAAAAGTTCACAGATCGTGATACAAATATATCATATAACCAGAAGAGAATTTCTAATATTATATCGTTGCAAAACTCTATCCCAAAGTGGTTAAGAATAATAGTGATTAACGAATTAAAATCATTATTCCTAAGAACAAAAAACTTAGATAAAAGCAACAATAATCAAATTATAGAAGATTTCTTAGCGTCATTATTACCAACTTTTATGAACGATCATCCTGACATATTACATAATGTAGCAAAAAGTTTTCGTAAAACCTGGTCGTACTGGAGAAATACATTATGGGATAACATCAAGCTTAGATACGAAACTTATTAAAAACGTAAAGAAAAAGACGAAAGTCTTGATTTCAAGCCGTACTTAAAAGGTCGTCATATTGAAGAAATATTCAACCTTTGGTTGAAATTTTTGGACAAGCCGATATCTCAAGAAAACGAAAATTCGCTTAAAAATTTAATTCTTTTTGGATTCCACTGTTTAGAAATTTATAACAGTGATGCACGTGACCGTTTTTTTACTCACACCGGAAACCTTTATACGGTTAATAATATTTTAACAATTTATCTGGATATAATATTGGTTCTTCGATTGATTTATCAAAGTATGAAATTGAAAATAATGATGATGATGATTCAAATTCCAGCTCTGAGGATGAACCAAAGCCGAAATCAAAGAAATCTACTAAAAAGCGAAAAAAATAATATATATTATGTAGATTTTTTTCAATTTAAATTTTTAGCGTAGAAAAGTAAAGTATCTGGTCGTGTGTTGAAGTTTGATGAGAGGTTCGTATGTAAATTTATAAAACAAATTTTTCTTTTTTTTTTAAAAAAAAAAAATTCTATGTAAAAAACCATCATTTTAAAAACCAGGTCAAATGATTATAATTATCATTGTTACTACAACAATAATTTTTTTCTTTGTATCTATATATATATATATATATATATATTTTTTTACTTTCACAATCTAAAAGAAGACGGGTAGATAGTATATTCTTTATCATTTTTATTTCTATTGTATAACATTATTGCCAAAATAAAACTTCAAATTTGCAACCAAAATTAACGAACATTCATTCACATTCTTTAACTGAATCGAACACTGCGATATCATTTAGATTTTTTTTGGTACAATTATGAAACATCACGGCGATATCATTTAGATAATTTTTTTACAATTACAAACCGATATCACGAAGATATCATGCAGTGTTTTTTTAAAATAAATCAAATCATTTTTATTAGTATATTGGATTTTATAATACAATAATAAAATATTAAATTGAGTTAATCGTGAAGGTTATTTTTAAAAACAGCAACAGCAACAGCAACATCAACATCAACTTCACCAACAACATCTACAACAACATCATCAGCAATATCAACGGCAACAACAATCCATTTATAAACCTCAATCACAATATTATCCTGAATTTGGACGTAATTACAGACCATTTCGATTGCAATATCCTTATAAGGATGAACAATTACCTTGTTTACAATATTGCCCAGGTGTCCACATTTTGAAGAGGAGACAACAATCTCAATCAACCAGACAAGCAGAAATCATTAATTTGGAAGAGGAGCAATGACGCAGCACATGAAAAATTTTTCTCGTTTAATGGAAGCCTCTACACAGTTAACTGTGATTTTTCAAGTACTTCTGGTTATAACATCGCGACATCAATAAATTTATCAAAATACGACGTGATCTTTCAATATGTACTTCCGATGTTGATTCTGACATCACTGATCCATCAAATTACTGACTTTCATATTGAACAATTTTTTTTTATATTTTCTGCAATATGAATTTAACATTATCACCATATCAATTTGGCATTCAAGATGATATTCAAAAAATGTCCGTTAACTCTTTATTAGGTTGTAAAAATTGAAAATATTTCATACAATAAAAGTATAAAAAAAAAAGTTCACCCTGCCACCATGGCCCAGATAAACTTTCAAAATTTGCCACTGCTACCAGCAACTCATGGTAAATTTCGTAAGAAAAAAAAATTTCAAAATTTTTTTTTAAAAAAAATAAACTAGTATTTATAAATCAAAAAATTTACAATTTCTTCTGGAGAACGAAACTCTTCGTTGAACGGCACGACCTCCAGTTCATTTTTACATTCACTACTGTTGTGCCCAGCTTTCCAGCAGCGTATACAATAATTACCCCATCAAAACTGCGATTTTAAATTGGGGCAACTTTTTACAGAATGGCCAAAATACTTACAAATTTTACAGGCCTCTTTATACTGGATGGTTGTAAGGAATTAGCCAGTTGTTGTTCGTCATAGATATTAACACATCTTTCGAAGAATATAATATTCTTGGTGAAGAAAGTGTTGACAGCAAGAGGTAGGGTATAATTTTCGTCACATTGCTTAAAGCCAATAGTGTTACCGTACCGTTTAAATATAATCTCATGTTACGCCTGTTCAAAATCCGGTTTATTTATTTTTGATTGGACTGATAAGTGACATGAAAAGTTTTTTTGTAATTAAGATGTGTAATTATGACGTACATCAGGAAGTCACGGGAAAAATATTCATCAAATGTACATCAGTCATTTGATGTATATCATAAAGAAACGCTGAACATCGGACCCTGCAATGTACTACCGATGTCACAACATTTGATGTTTATCGCCAAATTAAAGATGTTCATCACCTGTACATTACGATTAATTAACACATTTATTAATGATATTAAAATACATGCGTTATTTATTATTATACTATCATTATACTATACAAATGTATTATTAACTAATTAATATAATATCTATGGCTATTTTAAATCTATATAATATGTTAAATACTAGATAAAAATTGATTTCCAAAATAAACCTATAAAGAAAAAAATGAAAATGTTAATAAAACTTTTCGTTAAAAATAAAAAAAAGTAAAATTCGAAGGGATATATATACCTTCGAAATAGGATCCAGTCGCGTCTTGGACCTACAAAAGAAAAAAAAATGAAACCATTAGTAAAAACGTTTCGTTAGAAAAAATAAAAATTTGAAGGTACTGTATATACCTTCGAAATTCCATATAACTGAGTGATCCCAGATCCTACAAAAAAAAAGCAAACAAGAAACATTAGTTTACGTTTCTAAAAGAAAAATAAAAAAATCCAAGTTTCGAAGTAAATTGAAATCTTTGAAACTTACCAATCTGTTAAGATTCGTCTTCTTTTTCCGTTCTTCAGAAACCCACCCAAGATCTAAAAGAAGAAAAAGAATTAGA
The DNA here is from genome assembly GCF_026210795.1 of Rhizophagus irregularis. Classification (NCBI taxonomy): domain Eukaryota; kingdom Fungi; phylum Glomeromycota; class Glomeromycetes; order Glomerales; family Glomeraceae; genus Rhizophagus; species Rhizophagus irregularis. The sequence continues at coordinate 3,773,168 of NC_089446.1, read as the reverse complement.
AATAACAAAAAAAATTAAAAAAATTAAAGATTCGTATTGTCCTTACGAATCTTTGGGTTTTCTGTTCTTCAGAAGCCCACCCGAAACCTAAAAATCAAAGAAAAGAACTGTTAGAAACTGTTCATAATAATAAAATAAATAAAAATAAACCAAAGATTCGTACTTACGAATTTTGGTTTTTTCCATTTTTCAGAAGACACCCGAGAAACCCAAAACCTAAAAATAAAATAAAAAGAACGGTTAGAACCATTCATAGTATTAAAAAAAAATAAATCTAAGGTTCGTAATATAATACTTACGAACCTTAGTTCTCCATTTTCCGTTCTTCAGAAGACCACCCGACGGAACCTATAAAAAATAAAATAAAAAGAACAGTTAAAACCGTTCATAGTATTAAAAAAAATAAATCTAAGGTTCGTAATATAATACTTACGAACTTTAGTTTTTTGTTTTCCGTTCTTCGGAAGACCACCCGACGGAACCTATAAAAAATAAAATAAAAAGAACGGTTAGAACCGTTCATAGTATTAAAAAAAATAAATCTAAGGTTCGTAATATAATATTTACGAACCTTAGTTCTCCGTTTTCCATTCTTCAAAAGACCACCCGACAGAACCTATAAAAAATAAAATAAAAAGAACGGTTAGAACCGTTCATAGTATTAAAAAAAATAAATCTAAGGTTCGTAATATAATACTTACGAACCTTAGTTCTCCGTTTTCCATTCTTCGGAAGATCACCCGACAGAACCTATAAAAAATAAAATAAAAAGAACGGTTAGAACCGTCCATAGTATTAAAGAAATAAATCTAAGGTTCGTAACTGAATATAATACTTACGAACTTTAGTTCTCCATTTTCCATTCTTCGGAAGCCCTTCCGAGACACCGAACCTATAAAAAAAAGAAAGGAACGGTTAGTAAACCGTTTCATAATAATAAAAAAAATAAAAAAAAACCAAGATTCTTACGAATCTTGGTTCCTCTTTGCGAAATTCCCTTCCACCATCCCCCTTTCCCAGTTTTTTACTTTAAAGTCTGGTTTCGTGAACAAGCTGGCGTCCTACAAAAAAAAAACAATGAAAAAGAAACGTTAGATCGTTTCTTAAATTAAAAATAACAAAAAATCTTCCACTTTCCAGTTTCTTACTACCTTAAAGTCCGGTTTCATAGTATTCAAGCCAGCGTCCCCCTAGTAAACGTCCTACAAAAAATAAAATAATAAAGAGAAACGTTAGTTCATTTCTTAAATTAAAAATAACAAAAAATCTTCCCCTTTTCAGTTTCTTACTACCTTAAAGTCCGGTTTCATAGTATTCAAGCCGGCGTCCCCCTAGTAAACGTCCTACAAAAAATAAAATAATGAAAAGAAACGAAAAAAAAAGATAAAATTAAAAAAAAAAATAAAAAAAAAATAAATTAAAAAAAAAGTAACGAAACTTACAGGTGTGAGAAAAAGAAGAGAACGAAAGGGAAGTGAAGGACGAAAGGAAAGGGAAGGATATAGGAGAAGGACGAAAGGACAAGGGGACGAAGGGAAGTGAAAGAAAGGGAAAAAAAAAGTTTAAAGTTTTTTATTAGACTTTTTTTTTATCAAAAAAAAGATCGATCGGCAAACTGATCACATGATACCGATCAATACTAACTGAAATTTACTAGTTAGTAATTATATTTTTATTATAGCAAAGATATGTACATTGAATATTTATTATTAAATGCTGCACATCATGATAAAAATTTCATTGATGATGTTCATTAATGTTAAATATTACTTGTACATTAAAAAGAATGAATATTGCAATGTACATGATTTGCATAAATGTATATGTAATGTACATTTTTTTCGTAACTTCCTGATATATAGTGCAATATAATTGGGTTTGTGAAACTTGAGTATGACTAAAAAAAAAATATTTGATTTCACATGATGATTAACATTAACTGACCAATAAAATTTATCAAATTTTGCATTCGAATTACAATAAGAATGTGGGTTTCGTAAGATTTAGTAAACAAAGAAAAATGGGTAAGTAAATTTGCTTGCTATTCCTTTGTCACAAAGGCTGAATTAAAATATTCCTTTCGTCATGAAAGGCTAAATCCTTGGTTAAGGGGAGTGTGTAGTCACGTGATTTTTAATATAAGATTGATCGGCGTCAAAAATTTTTCTGCGGTTTTAGATTTTCGCGTCAAAGTCAACGTGATAATCAAATAAACAATATAAAAATAAAAACCACTTTTTCTCATTTTTTAGAACCTAAAGTTTCGTCAGGTACAGTTTTTATATAGACTTACATATTATATTTTAGAAGAAAATATCAAAAGAAGTTCAAAAAAAGTTCAGAATCGCTATATAAAAGTTCAGAATCCTATTTGCCGGGATTTTTTAGTTACCCAAATTTTATTTCAAAAACGATATTATGCTTTTATTTATTATTTACACTTTCCAAATTTTAACTTTATTGTTATTCTACTATTTAGACATGCCTTTACGGAAATGGTATCAAATTTTATGCCAAAGGAATCCGCATTTCGAAAGTTACCAGCGACCATATAATAATAGTTGGCTTGTATTTGACAAATCCGTACCTTTGGAAGCTTTGGATATACACAACGAACTTGTTACTTCTAGTTCTTCAACAACTACTCCATACCTTGCTTTAACAGTACATAATTATCCAAAAGATAACTCTACAAGTACTTGGGTTCCTTTATTAGTTGGTTATACAGTAATAATTCTTTGGAAAAAAAAACTCTTACGACTTGCAATTACTAAAGACAGCAACAATAATTTAATTTATATGTATGAAGATTATGAAGATGATATTTCTCTTACTGATTGTGTACACAGATCCTCCCATCGTAATTTTTTTCATGGATTGATTCATTATCTCAATATAGATGGTCGCGTTTCAATTCCTGCTTTAATAGGACTCAATATTTTGGAAATTGTGATTCAACTCAGGAATGTAATTAATATGACGTTTCCAAATTTATTCACTCAAGTTAAACAGGCTCATAATGCGATTGTAACTACAAATAGAATAAAAAATAAAATGAAACGAAAAGCAAGTAGTTTATGTGAAAATTTAGAAAATAATATATCTACTTCAACAACTTCTAATACAGTAAAAATCAATTCGGGTATTTTAATCAGTTCTAATGGTCTTCCCATGACTCCTAAATCGACCCAAGCACTTGTATGTGAATATGCTTCAGAACTTAACGAAAAAAGAAATCTGAAAAAAAAATTAAAGCGTACAGAAAATAAATTAGTTGAACATGAACAGGCAATGAATCCTTTTATTGTTAACCTACAAGAAAATAAAGAAAATATCGAGAGTAAGGTTTCAAATTTAATACAAGAATCAAATATAGGTACCACTATGCTCATTAATACAGACCAATTCCTCCGACTAGTATTGTCTCAACCATGTTCGCAATGCTTTACAATGCTTGATTCTAAACGTCAATATAGTGTTTGTTCTATAGGATTCACTTTCAAAGTTTCAATTACATGTGATTGTGGGAAATATACAGAATATTCCAATGAAACTTCTTCAAACTTTTCTTTAGCAGTGGCAAGTAGTGGATTAGTAGGAGGAATCAATCGTCAATCACTTGAAATGATATTAGCAACACTTGGAATAACCCAGCAACTTACCAAAAAATCTCACCATGAAAATCAAAAAAAAATCTTCCATCCGATTTGTAAAAAGGCAGAAGAAAGTGCAAACAAAGCTCTTCGATTGACATGTGAATATATAAAGCAAATAAATGAAAAAATTCTGCCAGTAAGTTTTGATGTGTCATGGTCACATGTAAGAAATGCAAATCAGGCCAGCGGAGAATTTATCTTTTCAAAAAAATTAGATGGATATCCTCACAGACCCATTCTTGGATTTTATTTTGTTAAAAATCGCGTAAATGCAAGAAAAATGGTGAGAGTGTTATTGTACATAAGGGCAATCATGACAAAAGCTCCAGACAAATGGAACACGCGATATTAATTGCTATTCTTCAAAAAGTTACACCAATTTTGGAAGAATTTGATCTGCTACTTGATATCGGAATAGATGGAGATTTGGAAAGTAATAAAACACTCGGCACAGTAGCAATAGTTAACCAAATATTTGCTGACTTAAAACATGTTGCAAAATTAATACGTAGCAAAATTGGTCAGTATGTTTAAAAATATAAATTCAATAAATGGAATTTAATTATTAACTAAATTCACCTTATTTTTATTATAGTAAAGAATGTACAGTGGCGTTCTTTTGAGCAAGTGATAATGCAGTATTTTAATGGATGCATTTATGCTGCTGGTGCAAGAAAAGCTGATAAAGAAATAGATACTCCTAGCGAAGATGAATTGAAGTATGTTCAAGTAGAGGGATTAGTTAGACATCTTTGTGGCAATCATTCTTTATGCTGGCCAGAGGTTTGCTGGATCAAAGAAAATCCTGATATTGAATTGAAAGAACCTAATCTAATTACATATACTGAAAATCAACGATATGCATTCCGCCAATTTTTACTTACAATCTTTCAATTACCAAAAGGCCAAGGTTTAGTAACAGAAATTCGCACTTCATCTAATGAATCATTCAATAGAACTAAATTAGTTTATCTTTCTAAATTAATTGATTATTGGAAGTCATTTGCAGCTCGCTATTCTCTGGCTGTAATCCAAAACAATGAGGGAATTGCAAATCTTTTGGAATTTATTTACACCGTAGGAGTGGGGAGTTATTCTGAGAATGATATAATAAATATTAGGAAGATACAAGAAGAAAGACAGGCAAATAGAGAACGTAATAATGAAAAGTTAGCACAAAAGACAAAAGAAAAAGGTGAAAAAATATTAAATCAACGAAATGAATTAGAATCTTTTGACTTTAGTCAAGAATTAGTACCTTATGGTCGCCAGTTTCAAAAAAGAATACAACAATATGAAGAATTTACACCCTCATTTGCTTGTTATATCAAAAACTTTTCCACTACAGTCAAATGTATATGTTGCCGCTCTTTTCCCAAATACACATCTAGTGGCTTATGTAAATTATGTAATTATTATATTCAAATGGGATACCATGATAGAATTATTAATGAATCATATCAACCAACTTCAAAATTACCTGTTCAAATAATTCCTCCAGATCAATTTATTCTTCAACATATATTTCAATTTTCTTCATTCCGCTTATATCAACGAGAAGTTATTCAATCATATACCCAAGGTCAGGATGTTTTTGCATTAATTCAAACAGGAGGTGGCAAAACCTTTTGTTACGCAGCATCCAGTTTGATTTTTTCTGGATTGACAGTAGTGATTTCACCTTTGAAAGCATTAATTTTAGATCAAGTGGTAATTGTGTAAGATTTAGTGATTATATTTTAAAAATATTAACTTGCCTTTATCTTTACTTCAGAACGAATTAATCAAAGTTGGAATACCATGTGCAGGGCTTTACGCAACAACAGGACAATCATTGGAATACCAAGAGAAAGTTTTTCAAGAAATCGCGAGTAAAATGCTCAAAATATTATTGATAACACCAGAAAAACTAATGCTCAATCAAGGTTTTCGTAATATGTTAAGAAAAGTTCATGGAGAAATAGGCGTTAGATTTGTAATAGATGAAGCCCATTGTATACTGGAATATAACCATTACAGGTAAGAATTACAATTTCTTTTATATATATATATATATATATATTAATCTAAACTTCTTACATTATTTTATTAGGCCTGAATGGGGGAAGCTAGGCTGCTTAAAAGAGTTTTTTCCATCCACTTCCATTTTACTTCTTACTGCCACTTGTTCCCAAGATGATGCAGAAGTAATTCGTCAAAACCTCAATATTAATTCTGTAAACTTTAATGTGATTCGCAGTTCATGCTTTTCCCGTCCTGAAATTGAATATATAGTGAAAAAAAAGAGTACCCGTGAAAGAAATTTAGTGGAAATAGCTAAAATTGTTAATGAAATTAGTGATGGTCAATGCATAATTTATTGTTCTTCTCCAGGTATATGCAATGAAATATTACCTTTATTGCAAGACAAACTAAAAGGCACAGCAATTGGCACTTATCACGGAGGTCTTGAAAGTTTTGAAAGAGATCAAGTTATGCTTCAATGGAAATCTCGACTACTAAAAGTCATGATAGCAACAAATGCTTTTGGGTTGGGCGTAAATTCACCTAATATTCGCACTGTTGTACATTATACATTTCCGTCTAGTATAAGTTAGGATTTACTGTATATTATTTGTTAAAATATCAGTTATAAGAAAATTTACCTTTTTCTTTTTATTACATAGGTAATTTTATACAAGAATCCGGACGTGCAGGTCGTGATGGAAATCCAGCACAAAGCATTTTGTTTTATTCCCGAAATGATATTAAAACTGTATATACCATAATTACAGGAGGCCGTGAAAGGTACTGTGAATTTCTTTCATTACAAATAAAAAACTTATTTAATAAATAGTTTTCTTTATAGTGATTTCGATAATAATGAATCTACATCTCTTGAACGCACACAATATCTAAACAAGGGGCAAAGGAAGATATTTGAAATGGTTACTTATTGTGAGAGTATTTATGAATGTCGTGCCCAACAACTTGCAGCTTACCATTCATGGCAATCCGATTCCAAAATTCCGCGGTGTACAAAATGTGATTGTTGCATAAACTATTTTAAAGATCTTCCAAAATCTGAAAATATTAAAAATGATGTAATTCATTTACTGAAAGTTATTATCGCTGTGACAGAATTTTTGGGAATGAGAAATCAACTTACTTTACCTATCGATATTATTCATGTTTTTGCTAAAGCAAATAACAATAATATCAAAGAAAAGCAACTCAGTTCTTTACCGATTTACAAACAAGATTACAACAAAACTCTTCGGCGATTTGAAGATATTTCTCGTTTACTTGACAATTTAATTATAAAAAATTTGGTAAAAGTTCGTATTGATTTAAAAAAAGTAAATACAAGTACAAGTTCTACACAATTGTCCGGTAAAGTAATAATAGAAGGAATTACCGAAAATGCCATAGAAATAGCACAAAATCGGTGTTGGAGTTTTTTATTGAAATGAGAGTTACAAAAAATTTATATTGTATTACAAAAAAAAAAATAAAATATTTTTTATAATTTTGGTAGGATTCTGTGATCCTATTCTGGCTGGATTTATGAGACGCCCTTAAAAATTTCCGATTCGGATTCCTAAATTTTGTGCCATGTTGATCATAATAAAAATCACGTGACTACACGCTCCCCTTAAAATAATCGATATTCCTTTTGTCACGAAAGGCTAAAATAAGATTCCTTTCGTCACGAAAGGCTAAAATAAGATTCCTTTCATCACGAAAGGCTAAAATATGTTTCCTTTCATCTTTAACATTCCCATTCCTTTGTTAAAATATGATATTTAATATTCCTTTATTGAAATCAAATATATTATATGAAAAAGTATATATCAAGAATGAATCATTTTTCTTTTTTTTAATATAAAGTATTAATTTATTATTTTTAATTTTATTTAATAATAATATAGGTAAGAAAAGACATGAATGTTGTCGTGATCATAAATTATCAGTTTTCTTCGGTGGTAAGAACACAAAAGAGTTAAAAGGGATAAAATCGAAAGACGTTAAGGGATGGTTAAAGAATAGATTTTCTTACAATTTTGTACATGTCAGAAAGGATCCTGATTGGGGGTAATGAAATAAAATAATTAATATATACAATTTTTAATTAATAATTTAATTAAATGAACATTTGTTATATTTAGGCATGGATTTGTGCACTTCAAAAATGATGATGATAAAACTACTAGATTTTACAATTATGTGAGAAACAAAAAATTTATCGGACCTCTAAGTAAAACAATCATGTTCGCAGAAGCACGTCCAAAAGGAGGAGATGATAATGATTATGATGATGATGATGATGATGACGACGATGATGATGGACGATCTGTAAGCACTATTATTACATTAATGAAATATAAATTAATGAAGGAATTATTACTTATTAAAATTTTTTATAAAAAATTAGAATACACAAAACCAATCACTACAATTCCCGGTACAGCCGCCCCTATCACAACCATCACCACAATCATTACCGTTACAACAATCACTACAATCCCCGGTACAGCCGCCCCTATCACAACCATCACCACAATCATCACCGTTACAACAATCACTACAATCCCCGGTACAGCCGCCCCTATCACAACCATCACCACAATCATCACTGTTACAACTACCGTTACAATAATTACCACAATCATCACCGTTACAACTCCCACCATCACAATCACCACAATCATCACCGGTACAACTCCCACCACCACAATCACCACAACCATCACAATCACAATTACCAGCTTACAATATTTTTGAAGTCAAAATTAATAGGTATTAATATTAGTTTATTTATATTAATATTAATTGTTTTTATTAATATTTTATTTACTTTTTTTTGGTAAAGCTGTTTAATTGTAGATATTTTTATTTTTAATGTGAAAAATCTCTCTGTTGATGTAAATATTAATAATACGAAACTCATATTTGTCAAATTTGAGTACGATTTGCCAAAAGATCCTGAGGGATCCAATTGCCTATTAAGAAAAGCAGTTTTTCCGGACAAGGAAGTTATTCTAAATCTGGAATTACCCAAAAGGCAAGTTTATATATTAAATTAGTAAAATTGTAATTTAATTTATAATTTAAAAACTAATAATTTTTTTTAAAAAATTTTTTTTTAATTAAAAAAAAAATAGTATAGACACGGAAGAGGAAATTACCGTCAATTGCGGACGAGGAATTGTAAGAATTGAATTAAAAGTATCGCAAAATAAAATCAAAAGATTAAAAGTAAAAAGATAATATTTGTAGAAATATTATTCTGAATAAAGAGTTCACAATGTTCAAATACGTTAAAACACGCAAATGTAAATAAAGTTAAATTTAAATAAAATTCTCAAATGTCATTAGTAATTTCTATGTATTCAGTTATGTAAGTATTTTAAAGCAACATTATCAGTTATTATTCTGATTTAATGTATACAGTTTGAAAATAAAATGTATAAAAATTGTTTACTAAAAAATTATTTATATTGTCCTACTTTTCATGATCCAAAAATGAATATACAAAAACCCGCCCTCATACTTATTATCTTTTGCATCCTTTTCTCTTCGAGGTTTCCATTCAATAATCACTTCTCCTCTTTTGTATCATAATTTTCTTCGTGAATGAATTAATTTTCACTTTTTATCAAGAGGATTCACTTCCGTATCTACATCATCAATATCAGTTACCACTAAAGTAACTTTTGATCAGAATCGTTAAATCATGTGATTGTGATTCCGTATCGTTTCCGGTGTTACCTGGATTTTTTCACTGATCGTGACACTAGAGATATAAGCTGTAGATGTATCCGACTCCATAGACCAGCTCAAGAATACCAAGTCATCGAAGGAAAGGGAAATGGATGCTTTCTTGGATAAGGCGCATAAGAAAAAGCATCAGTGATGAAATGAGAGAAGAGAAGCTTCAGCATGAATCATCTACTCAGATATTTCTAACTCGCAGAACCGTTGCCTCTTTCTTTTTAGGATGTTCCTTTTCCATACATGATTCCCATTCTTTGATTTCTACTTTGCTTCTTCCTCGGAGATCGGTTGAGACAGAACTGAAATAATCAATGTAGAGCGAGTTTGATAAAAATCAAATTGTAGAATAAGGGCTAATACGTGAATTGTCTTCATCTATACCGCCTGAAGATACCGAAACTATCTTGTTTCTAACTTTGGCTTAGTTCAAATCACTCGCTCTCTATTCATGTTTATATTAAAGTAAGTTGCTCTCTGTTTATAGGAGAGGTTAATTATTAATTATACGACTTAAGATGTTTGAGAAGGTTCAAGGAAAAGATAACTCGTAGTGTTATGATATCAATGCAAACAACTTTTTTTGCAGAAAAAGTTTTTTTCGGTAATAGGTATAACCACGATATAGAATTTTTAAAAAAAAGAAATAAATTGAAAAAAAGATTAATTTTACTCGATAATCACAATATCCGTCATTATATTAATCAAATTTTTTTCCTTAGAAAATCTATTGAGATCAATGGTAAAAAAGAAACTTATTTTCGAAATTAATCGTAACAATGTGAGAAAAATATTAATTTTACTTGGCCATGATTTAATATCCATCATTATATTAATCATATTTTTTTTTTCTCCTTAAAAAAATCTGTATCATATGATGTAATAATTTTATTTGGCCATGATTTAATCACAATATCCATCATTATATTAATCATATTTTTTTTTTCCTTAAAAAAATCTGTATCATATGATGTAATAAGATCAATGGCAAAAAGAATTTTTTTTCTTTTCGTAATTAACATATTAATCATAGTTATAATTACGATGCAAGAAAAAGATTAATTTTTTTCGATCATGATGTGGTAAGATCAACGCAAAAAAAAAGGGATAAAAAAAATTTTTTTTTTTTTTTATTCAATTAATTATTTCTTTTTTTTTTATATTTAGATATTTGTTTTTTTTTTGACTTGCATTTTTTAACTATCATTAAAATGTCTTCTCAAGATTTTGATAAAGAACAATGGCCGAATTTCGTAAAAAAGGCTCGCTTATTAAACATTGGCAGCCATCGCAACCGCAATATCAACAACCTCAGTCTCAATAACCGCAACAATCTCAACCCCAAACTCTATTTCAGTGGCCGCGACAACCTCAACAATTTCAACAATCTCAACCTCAACAATTTCAATGGCCGCAACCACCTCAATCTCAATCTCAATGGCCTCAACAACCTCAACAATCTCAACCTCAACAATTTCAATGGCCGCAACCACCTCAATCTCAATCTCAATGGCCTCAACAACCTCAACAATCTCAACCTCAACAATTTCAATGGCCGCAACCACCTCAATCTCAATGGCCTCAACAACCTCAACAACCTCAACAACCTTCAATGGTCGCAACAACTTCAACAATCTCAACCTTAATGGTCGCAACACCTCAATAGATATAAGAGTATCAATCGTCGCCGCTACCTCAATCATCGCTCTATCATCTATCATCGCCTCAAATTGGTCAAGAAGAAATAGGTGACTTATAGTTGATATTCAGTATTCTTTCTTTTTATGATATGAATAATTCACTTACCTTGATATCTATCTAATAATTGTAGACGAAATGTTAAAAAAGAAAGAATTGAGAATATAACGAGTAAAGCGTCAGATCATCTTGCAATTAAGTAGTCGGTTTGGGCTTGTTTTCCTGAATACGTCAATATGGTTGCCGGAAGGCAATATAAGAAAAGCCAAAGTCCTATATTATCAACAACTCCGATGGAATCTTCTCCGGCTAGTTCTCCATATTGTTCTCCGCGTTTAGAAAATGCACAAACACGTACTCCCAAGGTAAATATATTTACGTATCATTATAATAAATCTGTAATATTTATAATTCATATATTTCGAACCTATTTTAATTTTTATTATAAAGACGAATTTGAACAATTACTATTAATTAATAATTGGAGTTACTTTGTTAAAGACCGTCACTACCCAGAAGTCCTTCCCAAGAGCAAAGATCTAGTGAATAAAGTCAGAAATAGATGAGCGAATTATTAGAAAGCAACGTTATAGTTCCCTCTCAAATGGGAATCAAACATCATATACGTTGAATTAAGAGCATTATTTTTTCGTACAGCATCTTGACCATTCTGCTAGGAATTTAAGAGGAGTGAATTGTGGCCGAATATAGGTAGCGCGTATCAAAATAGTAGTAGTATTGGCGCTAATTTTCGCAATCTTCCCCTTGAAGTTTTGGCTATATTTCGTCAGTGGTTAACGTGTGTTTCAAATGAATTACCTGAAGAAATGACGAAATGTTGTTGGATTATATGTTTAATTAAAAAAAGACGATAAGACAGCTCGTAGCTGAAAAAATAAATGTTGCAAGATCATTGGACTTATCTCGCTATTACATAGGCGCTGACGTTCCGTTGATAATGAAGAGAGTAGTAATGATGAAAGAAAATCACGATTGCGAAATAAGGTATATTGTGTATTATATGTTTTTATTATTATATATATTTATACACGTGGAATTATCAGTTTTCACATCGTAACAATTTTTTAATATCTATAATTTTTCTGAAAAATCTTTTTTGAACGTAGGAGGGAAAGCAAAAAAAAAAACCATGGGGATGTCTTCGTGATATACCGCTTCGATATTAGCGATATCAAGATTTTTTTTGATTAATTGTAGGTTTGTATCACGTGAAGTTCAATATTCAAGGAAATTTTATAATATACCACATAATGCTTTTAGTAATAAAATAAACAAAAGTCTAATTTTTTGCAAATTAATTTTTTTTTTGTTATAATTAAGGATGACGGTTATGATATTGCGAACATTACGAATTATGATGTCTAAATTTTCGCAATTTCGCAACCGCATTTATTTTGCAACGTTACAATTATTCCGCAATACCATAATTAATCACAGTTAATTTGCAATATCGTGATTAATTAAACTGGAGGTAATCACCAAATAAAAGCAAAGACAAAATTACGAACATACATCAATTCAAAATTTTAACAAAAAAAACAACAAATTGGAAAAGAGATATTTTGATGCTATTGACCGTTCGGTTACTAAAGCTTTTGATATGAGTATTGAGTAGCATCCCATTTAGTGTTATTGAAAACCTTGGTTTATTGATATGATTAAAACTTTACAACCAGCGTACAACCTACTACCAACTCGACAAATTTTAAGTGGAATGTTATTACAAGCTGAATTGGCTCGTGTAAATTTACGAATCTATAATGAATTAGCTAAGGAAACTAATTGTACGATTGGTAAATCTCATTATTATTTCTTTATTAATATTCTGATTTTAATTTTGTTTCTTCTATTTGTTATCTATTCTAAGATTCACATGATCATTTTATCAGCTCTATGGGACCACACCGCCGAATTATCTCTCAAAATCATCCATCAATTCTCGATATATGGTGCATTGCGCGCTGTGTTAATTTAATCAGTTCTGACATGATTAAATGCGCAAATGTAATCTCACAAGATTTTTCAAAAATTCAGCTATAGGCGCGGCATTACTTAAAGCGCTATTCAATTAAAAAATATACAAGGAGGAGGTCTAAAATCGTACGTGGAGACAAGGTGGATGACGGTGTATGAATGCACAAGCTCAATCTGGCGTTAAAAGATGCTTTGCAACATTGTATTCTCTAAGTCTATTAAGAAGAAGTTACTTTTTGAGATAACTAATGTATATTACTTAAAAATATTACTTAATTGAATTCTAGATAATCACAAATAAAATCAATATTGAGAAATCATGGATTTTTTGACGATATTCGTATGTTTTAAGGATGCAATGTTAAAATTAGAAGGTAAAACACAACTCTATCAGTAATAGCTTCTCAAAATCGCATAAAATATCAGAATTTTATTTTATTAATATGACAGCACGTTATACATTTAAAAGTTTTTTATTAATTTGTAAAAAAATAAAGTTTAATATTTACGGTATTGCGGATGAGTTGCGATACCACAAATGAGTTGCGGCAATGAAGTGACGATATCAAATCAATATCGTAAATACTTTTTTTTTATTTGAAATTACCGACATCGTAATGATATCAAGACTGTGCCGATTAGATATTTTTGAATAGATATTGTCATGATATCTCAGCGATAAATTGGGGGATGAAGTGACGATATCAAATCAATATCGCAAATACTACATCTTTTTTTTTGAAATTACTGACATCGTAATGATATCAAAACTGTGCCGATTTGATATTCTTTTGAATAGATATCATCACGATATTTTCATGATAAATTATGGTGATAATGTGACGATATCATATCAATATCGTAAATACATCTTTTTTCTCCCTGAAATTAATAATATCGTAACGATATCAAGACTATACCGATCAGATATTCTTTTAAATAAATGTTGTCCTGATATTTTCGCGATAAATTATGGTAATGAAGTGACGATATCAAATCAATATCGAAAATACTACATCTTTTTTTTTGAAATTACTGACATCGTAATGATATCAAGACTGTGCCGATTTGATATTCTTTTAAATAGATATCACCACGATATTTTCGTGATAAATTATGGTGATGAAGTAACGATATCGAATCAACATTATAACAATATCATCACGGAAATTGATACCATTATGACATGAAATTTATATCGTATCCATATCAATTCAATATCGCTCAAATTTTCAAGGTTTCTGTAAAGTACTTTATAATGGGTTTTAGGTCTACGTTTGCCCATTTAAAATTTATTAAACAGGATGTCATTCGTCCAAACACATTGCAACGTTTGTTGATGAAGCTATAGTTGTCTAATAAAAGTTCGCTTTGCCAGGCAATTTATGGTGGATTCAATGGATCAAATTACAAACAACAATAATGCAGTCATATGAGAATTCCAGGCCAAAGAATAAGGGTGAATTGTCAAAGTTGAGAATATATTTGTATTTTTTTTTTAAAGCCGTCATTCTCATAAACTTTTTCATTGTATCCCTAAATTCAATGATTTTGGTAATGATGAAACTGCAGTTGTTTATAGGGGTTTCCTGCCAAACTTCTGAGGTGAATTTATGTCTGGTGTTTTCGAATATACTTATCCTTTTTGCAATAGAGTCGTAGCGAGTCTTCTTAAAGCATACCTGTGACACCCCATCCAACTTGGGCAGTGTCGCTGAATCTAAAGCAAGGTACCCGGTTAATCCTCAACTTTGGGTTGATGAGTTATGATTCTGGAGTATTAAGGCATAATGTTTTGACTTACATCACCAATTTAACTCATAATTCTAATTTATTGAATTAGTTTATTATAGATTTATTGATATTTTTTTTATCTGTTATATAATATTTAAACTAATGTATACTTTATCTGTAATTAAAATTGTTATTGTAATAAATAACTGGTAACTTAAATCTATTGAAATTAACTTTTAAATTAGATTACAAATTATTAAAATATTATAAAACGATATTTGATTGATTTGATATTTTTAAAGGTAAATTCAATATTTATAGATAATATCATTTTGATATTATTATTTTGATACTGAATTAATATTATATCGATATTGCATTTATTTAAAAAAAATCATTATTGTTATAACAATATTAAAATGATATCGTTTCGTTATTTGTCAATATCGATTAGATAATTATAAAGTGATATCTTTATGATATTATATTGACATTGACATAATATCAAAATGATATCATATTAATATCGTATTTACTTTCTATTTTTCATTATTGTTATAACAATATCGAAATGATATCAATTTGATGTTTCGTTAATATCGTTATGATGTCGATTAGATAATTATAAAGTGATATCTTTACGATATCATATTGATATTGAATTAATGTTAAAACGATATCATATTAATATCGTATTTACTTTCTATTTTTCATTATTGTTATAACAATTAACAATATCGAAATGATATCAATTTGATGTTTCGTCAATATCGTTATGATGTCGATTAGATAATTATAAAGTGATATCTTTACGATATCATATTGATATTGAATTAATGTTAGAACGATATCATATTAATATCGTATTTACTTCCCATTTTTCAAAAAATTCATTGTTGTTATAACAATATTGAAATGATATCGATCTGATATTTTTTCAAACAAATATCTTTACGATATCATTTCGATATATTGAATTAATATTGAAATGATACATCAGGAAATTTGTTTAGGCGTAATTTAGTGTAGTATTTCGAAGGTGGTATAAAATTTCGAAATATTACACTAAAAACGTAATATTACAAAAGTTTACGCTCTTAAATTTGAATAATTATAGTAATTTAAGAATATCTCGCTATCTACTGATCCAATTAAGACGATCTATAGCTCATTGGAATCAGCTCATCAAGACGAATCGAATGGTAGTAAAATCGTATCTTTACGTTTGATAGATGACTTTCTATTAATTTAAAACTTTACTGCATACTATAAAGCGTTCTATCAACTGTAGAAATGCGAATTTACTACCATTCGATCCGTCTTGATGAGCTGATTCCAATGAGCTATAGATCGTCTTGATTGGATCAGTAGACAGCGAGATATTCTTAAATTACTATAATTATTCAAATTTAAGAGCGTAAACTTTTGTAATATTACGTTTTTAGTGTAATATTTCGAAATTTTACACCACCTTCGAAATATTACACTAAATTACGCCTAAACAAATTTCCTGATGTATCATTGCGATATCATAATGATATCATTTGCAAATCGATATCGCCACGATATTTATTTAACATCATTATTATATCAATTCGGTATTGTTTAAAAATTCAAGGTTTCTGTAAAGTATGATATCGTTTTGATATAACGAAACGATATCATTTTGATATTGTTATAACAATAATGATTTTTTTTTAATAAATGCAATATCAATATAATATTATTTTAATATTAATTTAGTATCAAAATAATATCAAAATGATATTATCTATAAATATTGAATTTACCTTTAAAAATATCAAATCAATCAAATATCGTTAAATTCAATTTTATAATATTTTAATAATTTGTAATCTGATTTAAAAGTTAATTTCAATAATAGATTTAAGTTACCGGTTATTTATTACAATAACAATTTTAATTACAGATAAAGTATACATTAGTTTAAATATTATATAACAGATAAAAAAAAATATCAATAAATCTATAATAAACTAATTCAATAAATTAGAATTATGAGTTAAATTGGTGATGTAAGTCAAAACATTATGCCTTATTAATACTCCAGAATCATAACTCATCAACCCAAAGTTGAGGATTAACCGGGTACCTTGCTTTAGATTCAGCGACACTGCCAAAGTTGGATGGGGTGTCACAGGTACGCTTTAAGAAGACTCGCTATGACTCTATTGCAAAAAGGATAAGTATATTCGAAAACACCAGACATAAATTCACCTCAGTTTGGCGGAAAACCCCTGTAAACAACTGCAGTTTCATCATTACCAAAATCATTGAACTTAGGGATACAATGAAAAAGTTCGCAGAATGACGGCTTTAAAAAAAAATACAAATATATTCTCAACTTTGACAATTCACCCTTATTCTTTAGCCTGGAATTCTCATATGACTGCATTATTGTTGTTTGTAATTTGATCCATTGAATCCACCATAAATTGCCTGGCAAAGCGAACTTTTATTAGACAACCATAGCTTCATCAACAAACGTTGCAATGTGTTTGGACGAATGACATCCTGTTTAATAAATTTTAAATGGGCAAACGTGGACCTAAAACCCATTAAAGATAGGCTGCAAGAAGTGCAAAGCAACCTACCAACCCACGAGTGGGTCTAAGAGTTAGGAAATAAAATATACGTCAAACACACACAAGTTGGTATGGAGTTAAAGTCTTACAAACTAAAAATTATTTTTGCCACTTAATTCTCCAATAATCAATGTTATAAAAAAGTTACTTACGACTTAAGCCTACTTAATTATATATAAAACGACACTTCGAACAGACAGAGCTCATGATATATGAGAATATCCCATCATGCCTATTTTAACCCTTGATTAAAGGATTTTCGTTGTGTTAATTATATAAGCTTTATGCCTATATAACATAAGCTTACACCTATATAATTCAAGTCCGCCTTTTCCTATAACACACTATGCACGACGGCAAACAGTATAGGAGGAAGACTCTACTTTCAGAAAGAAAGTTTTTTTTTAAAAAAAAAATGTACAAAATAAATAGTCTTAAATAAAATAGTGGTTAAATTGACTTTTTAGGAATTAATAGCCTTATAATATACGCGATCATTTAATATACGCGATTATTTAATCAGACAATTTATTAAATTTGGTATTACACAAACTTGATCAACCTGATAATTGTTTAGTCTTTTATAGGTGGATATTTCTTGAATTATCACTTGAACTTTTCAATTTTTTGCAGATAAAATCGAAGATGAAAACCAGAAAAGTATTCTGATTCAGAATTTTTTTAAGAAATGTGTTTGTTATTTTGTAAATTACCAGTCAGAATTGGCTTAAACTTTAAAGTTCTTACTTTACGCAAATGCATATGTGCCGATTTTTGGAATTAGTCTAAATTAAGATTTTTATAAAAATTTAATATTTTAGTAAGATTAACATTACACAAATCTAAATTAAATATGTGTTACATATTTACGTAACTCAGATTTAATAAAAAATAAAAAAAATTTTTTTAATCAATATTCAAAAATAACGGTAATAACCACTTCTTTTTCCCCATCACTGCCCATCACTTTTCCATTATTTTTCTATTCACTTTTATTAAATATGACAAAAAAGTTTATAAGCAAATATAGCAGTTATTTTTAAGTGGTAAGTAAAAGAAAAAACTTAATATTTTATATACATAGATAAGATATATTTTTTCATAATTTTTAGCTTTAATTTATTGTTTTTTCTTTGTAAAAAATACATGCAAATAAAAAATAATTATGATGTAAAATAGTTGTAAAATGAATAATAAGATATTCTTTTTTTTCAAAATAACTAATTATATATTTGTTTTTTATATTTTAAAATTATTTTATTAGATTTATTCTATTAAAATCCTTAAATGGCAAATAAAATCTCTTATGAAAGCATTTTTTGGTAAGAAATAAAATTTTCAGATCGGACTTTATGCAGGTGACAAAATCGTGCATTATTATTCCTGGAGATATGCTAACGTCATCATTTTACATTCATTTGAAAGCTGAGAATTTGCTCTATCGTAAGAATCAAAGATCAGGAAAATTGGATCACCGGATGAGGCGTAATTAACGATCAAAGTCAAATCAAATTTAAAAATTAAAAATAAATATATTAGACGTAATTATTCACAATCCAGTGATTCAATTCATTCGATTTTAGGCTTATTAGATAGACCTCAATTTTCTCTTTCAAATGAATATAATTTCATTCGTGTAGCTTGCATCTACAGGTATTTAATAAATTTTTTTATATCAGATTTTATCAAACTTATAAAATTTTATATTAATAATATAATTGATGATTTCTAAACATCTACATATATTAAACGAATTATTTTAAATTTATTTTAAAGATAAAAGTTGGCATCACCTTAGGGAGCAAAGATCATTCAAATTGAATCACTACATGTGAAGTAATTAATGATCAAATTTAGATAAAATTCAATAAATATACTGAATGTGATTACTGAACAACTAGTGATTCAATTCACTTGATTTTAGATTCATTAGATAGATCTCGATTTTCTCTTTCAAATGAATGTAAATTTATTTGTATAGCTTATTTCTATGAAGAATTATCAATGATTTTGTCATGAGAGTTATATTTGATCTTTTAAATTTTAATGATATCTTATATTAAAAAAAAATTAAAAATTATATAATTAATTAGTTTTTTTTGCATTATCTAGTATAAATTTATTATTCTTATATAAATGATAATTTATATTTGCTTTAATAAAATTATTTTTGTGTAAAAAAATTAGATTCCAAGGATCGGCCCATATGGTTACGTAAATGTATTCTTTTTGATCTGCATAAATTCTTTTTGATCTGTATAATAACGTCAAATATATAGAGATATTTAGGCCGTATACATTAAAGAAGAAACGTCACATAATAACCATTCCATTTTTAACAAAACAACAA
The DNA here is from genome assembly GCF_026210795.1 of Rhizophagus irregularis. Taxonomy (NCBI): domain Eukaryota; kingdom Fungi; phylum Glomeromycota; class Glomeromycetes; order Glomerales; family Glomeraceae; genus Rhizophagus; species Rhizophagus irregularis. The sequence continues at coordinate 3,753,375 of NC_089446.1, read as the reverse complement.
TTACTTTTTAAACTTGAAAGTGTTATATCTTAGACAAACATTTTATAGTTTTATACATCCATTTTATTTTATATTATTATCACTCGACATTATGGTATAATGTTTAGAATAATGATGTTTCATATTATCATTTACTTGTAAAATTTACTAAATTTATTCATTATAAAATGCATAATTTTATAAAAAAATTAGAGCGTTTGCTAAGATTTATAACTACTATGTATAATTTAATATTATTATTAATAACTAAAGCTCCGAACGGTTCCGGTTTGAACCGGGAACCGATCCGGAACCGGCAAAAAATTCGGTTCGGTTCTCGGTTCGGTTTTGGACTTGGAACCGTCTGGTTCGATTCGGTTCTATCCGAAATTAAGAAAAAATGCGAAAAAACGAATATACGACTATCCAGTGATCGTACAAGGACGAGCTATAGCTCGTTGGAATACTCTCATCGAGACGCGTCGAATGGTGGTAAAATCAAGTTTCTAGCATCGATAGATCACGAGATAGCACATGATGAGTGTTTCTTAAAAAATTTGCATTAGAAAACGATCCATTGATGCTAGAGACATGAATTTACCACCATTCGACGCATCTCGACGAGACGAATCTAATGAGCTATAATTCGTCTTTTTGCAATCACTGGATGGTCGTGTATTCGTTTTTTCGCATTTTTTTTAAATTTTCGAGCGTCAAAAATTAAAATTCGATACAAGCGATTAAACGCCATCTATTGATCACACAAAGACGAATTTTAGCTCATTGGATTCGTCTCACTGAGACGAGTCGAATGGTGGTAAAATGATGTCACTAGCATCGATAGATCGTTTTCTAATGCGAATTGTTTAAGAAACACTCACCATGGGTATCTCACGATCTATCGATGATAGAGACTTGATTTTACCACCATTCGACTCGTCTCAGTGAGACGAATCCAATGAGCTAAAATTCGTCTTTGTGTGATCAATAGATGGCGTTTAATCGCTTGTATCAGAATTTTAATTTTTGACGTTCGAAAATTTAAAAAAAATGCGAAAAAACGAATACACGACCATCCAGTGATTGCAAAAAGACGAATTATAGCTCATTAGATTCGTCTCGTTGAGATGCGTCGAATGGTGGTAAATTCATGTCTCTAGCATCAATGGATCGTTTTCTAATACAAATTTTTTAAGAAACACTCACCATGTTCTATCTCGTGATCTATCGAAGCTAGAAACTTGATTTTACCACCATTCGACGCGTCTCGATGAGAGGATTCCAACGAGCTATAGCTCGTCCTTGTACGATCACTGGATGGTCGTGTATTCATTTTTTCGCATTTTTCTTAATTTCGGATAGAACCGAACTGAACCAGACGGTTCCGGTTCGGTTCCATTTCGGTTTTCGGTTCTACCCGAACTGCAAAAAAACTGAACCAAACCGACCCGTTCAGAGCTTTATTAATAACTATGATTAAAGGATATGAAGTATCAGTATAAATAAAATAACTTACCGATAAAGAATCAACGATCTTGTTTCCGCTCCTAGAAGGGATTGTTAATTCTTTGGTTATATTATCTAATTCTTTAACGGCGGACAAATTTTTTCCATTCCACGAAACCTTAAAGGTTTCTCTTACGAAATCAACCAAGATATCGAACCCTCCATTTCTTGTTAATTCTGAAATATTAACAGCTACAAGCTGTCGGCTTAAAATCTTTTGAACAAATTCTTCATCAACGTAATCTATAAGTTCCTTTTGAGATAAACTTCCGGTAGATGCTCTATAATTAAATTAATAATTAATACAAACAGCACTATTTGGTTAGCTAGGAAACAATTAAATAAATACCTGTTTTTTCTTATTTCTTTAAATTCTTCTATAGAAGTTAAAATAATTTGGTTAAACTTATTTCTAAAGTCGATGAAAAATTTTCGGGTTTTTTTGAGGTAGCTTTTAGCTTCGTTCGAATGTATTTTTATTTTGAAAATTTTTGTTATCAACTCATCAAAAACTTCATCATGTGGACTTCTCGCACGTAAAAAAAGACACTTGACACTTTCGTCCCATAGACGAATTTATCCTAAAATATTAAAAATACATTATTTAAAAGATTTAGACAAATAAATATTATCATGTTAATTTAATACTTACGTCCGTAATTTTACTGGATAATGAGATAGCAACATTGTTCATTTCTAGTGCCAATCTTAAAATTTCCAGATGGTCGACGAGCCAAGCAACTATTTCTAAATTTGACTTTGATTGGAATACTTCGGGTTTTTTATGATCTTCCGTCTTACTCGCATCATCATCATCATCATCATCATCATTACTTCTTTTTCATTTACTACTATAACTTCTTTATCGGCTGATTTGGCAGCTTCTTTATTACTATGGTTTTTACTTTTTTTCATCAACTGATTGGCTTTCTCAATGTCAATATCTCTTCTTTTTTTCGTAATTTGTTTTCTTTTCGATCCGATTATACATAATTTTGGTATTTATTAATTATTCTTCTTACATATAACTATATAACAAAACTTACTATAAATTTACAAAAGAGTTATATCTACATACCTCCTTCAACTTCCATTTCTTGATTATCATCAGACGATTTATTAGGTGATTTATGTTTAGTCATCATAATATAAAAAAAAATATGAGCGAAAAAAAAAGTGGAACAACCTTTTTGTTTCAAAGTAGGTGATATATATCGAGAAAATATGAATGAATAAAAAATGTGGAGCAACTTTCTTGCTCAAAAAAGTAGGTGATAAACATTGAATGAACAAAAAAAAAGGGCGAGGTTATCATGATATAATTTTGAGATTTTAGCTATTGTAATTATGATTGTAGTATTTAATTGGAAAATATACATGATCTCAATATCATTGTGTATTGTGTAAAATGCAGGATCAGTTAAAAATATCAGGAGATGGGAAAACTAAAAATTATGATTTCATGATTTAAAATTAAATTTAATTTATATAAATAATTTGTATTTTATTTAATAATAAAAGTGAATACTGGACACTTTTTTTATATAGAAGATTACTTCAAATCAGTTTCAAATCTTTATTTTATTGCGTATTTACGATTCAATTTCATAAATTTTATTATACTTTTTTAGGCCATATAAGGAGTGAGAAGAAAAATATTAGAAGAAAGGAGTGAGAAGAAATTAATCATGTGAAGTATCATTTTATGTGATACAATGATATGCACCAAATTCAAAAAGTATAGCCATTATAGCTACTATTATCGTTCAGCATTAAATTACGTAATGTTAAAGATATTATTGCATCCAAATAACCCAATCAAACCTTTTTACTCATATGTGACTGATTACTAAATTTGCGAAAAGACAATGCAACTCCTTAACATATGATTTTTGTATATTATTGTACAATTATGAAAAGAAAGTCGTGAGCAGTCTATAGAATATTATGTAAAGCTACAAAATTCAAAAATATTTAGAGTTGGTAACGAATTTACATTTCAATAGTACCATTAAATAGAAATTTATAAACTTAACTGCTAAAGGAAGAGAAATTTTAAACGATAAATGGATGAAATATAGTACAGTTTGATGGTTGCTAGAATACTCTCAAAATAATTTTCATGATTAATTGTGGAGGTTATAATTAAAATATTCCAATTGAAATAATACAGTGACGATCTGCTTATTTGCTTATTTAATGATTTAGCATATTTTATTATTTTATGTAGTAAAGTAAATAGTATTTTTTTCCAAATAATGAAAGATACATCGTTCAGAAAATAAAAAAATTGAATGTTATACAGCAATATAATATTAAGCAAAAAATTGAATATTGTACAGCAATATAATATTAAGCAAAATTGAATGTTGTACAGACATCAATATAACAAAATAGTAATTATGATTTGAAAGATTTACAATTTCATATGAAGTGAGGTGAACGTAAACGGAGAGGCAAAATTATTCAATTTCAATGATTTCATAATATGAAGGTGAGCCTCGTAAACGGTAAGGTGTAGGTGATGAGTGACGGAGAGGCGTAGGTGATGATGATCAGTGTGAACGGAGAGGTGATATGGGTGAGCATATTGGTGAATGTAGTGGTGAAGATGACGGAGTTGTTGTATGGCTTGTTGTGTTGATTTCGTGAGTAATATCATAAATTGTTTCTAAATAAATAATCAGATTAATTTATGAATTAAATAAAAAAAAAATAAAATATTTACGTGGTTTTCTAATATTTACGTCATTTTTCCCAAAAACGTTCACTGAATTCCTCGTAGTACTTCGTTCCTAGAGCACTTTTCCTTCCCTTTGGCTTACCCTCGATATATAATTGCATTTTCTAATAAAATTATAAAATTATATTAGTACTATTTAATATGCTAAAATAGTAGTTGAAACTGAAATAATGTTTATATACTTTATAAGCTCACGCTAAGCTGTTAAATTTTTCTTTACATTGCCTTCCAGTATACGTGGTTCCGAATTCAAGGTTTATTTTGCTTGCTAGCCCTTTCCAAAAATTATGCTTCATATTACCACTAAGTTCGTGAAAATTATCGTTTTCATTTTTTCTTTCATTAATTAAAACTCGCAATTGTCTATCAGTCCACATGTTATTAAAGAATTAATGAAATATTAATGAAAACGAAAGAGAAAGAATTTTGTAAAAGGAGCAGGAAAATAAAAAAAAATCCGTAAAAAAAAAAAAATCCGTGTAAAAAAAAAAATCTGTGTAAAAAAAAATAAAATCAAATTATTACGCCTACAATCTATGAACACAAGAATTAATGAAATATTAATGAAGACGAAAGAATTAATGAAACGAAGAATTATATTAATGAAAATGAAAGAATTAATGAAACGAAAGAATTTTGTAAAAGGAGTGGGAAAATAAAAAAAATCCGTGTAAAAAAAAAATCCTTGTAAAAAAATAAAATCAAATTATTACGCCTACAATCTATGAACACAATAAGAAATTGCAATGATGTGGAATAAATAGTTTAAACAAATTTGTTAAACAAATTTGGATAAGCCATGGATATGCCGCGGGTGTGTCATGGTGTCTTTATGGTAAATTAAAGCATTTACCGTGGGTGAGTCACGGGTCAATTTGAGAACTTACTATAGAATAATAAAGATGTTTTTATACACGTAATTATCTTCTATGGTGGTCTATTTAGAGGTTCAATCAGGGAAGTTTTACCACAACATTTATTTTATTTTGACAATGGCTTAAAATTAACGAAAATTAATTAACGAAAATTGATTTAATTGGTCTGCTAATAACAATCATGGTGTTTAATGAATTCGCTTCATTAGTTTTGATGTGCGAAAATATAATCGTAAATTAAATATATAATCGTAAATTAAATCATACTTTATCTATTATTTTATTAAATCGTAAACTTTAATACTCTACTACTAAATTAACTAAATTATTGTTTCGTGAGAGCATTTTCTATTTATTAAGTATAATTTTCAACCACTATTTTTTATAATCCTACATATGAATTTACAGGTCAAAAACTTCGCAATTCAATTAGTTTAATTTTCGAGTTTTTTGACGCATTCGTGAGATTTAAGCAAGTATGAAATAAATTTTTTTTATACTAATTGAATTTTTATGTATTGATTAACGATAAAAAAAAGCATGTACTACTTGATTTTGTATACGATTGTGTTCCAAAACTTGACGATTGTATTACTTTTAAAACTCCAATGTGCTACTTGATTTTGTATACGATTGTGTTCCAAAACTTGACGATTGTGTTACTTTTAAAACTCCAATCAGAATCTATAGCAAATCGGTAATAATTTTAACCGAATTGATTTTGGTTTTTTTGTCAATACGCTAAACAATATAAAAGGTATTAAGGTATTTAATAAATAATTTTTATAAAGATTTATTGAATTTTATAAAAATTCTAAATTAAGTTAAGGATTTAAATTGTCAAAAGATGAGAAGACGATATAGTCACAATAAACCAATAGAGCCAATTCGAATTCGAAATCAGTTTTCTTATAGCAAACCTAATGAGACAACAGATTCTGACGAGAGAGTTGCAATTCGTTCGCCTGTACGTTCACCTGATAATGATAACGATGACATGGACTTTCAGTATGATCATAAAGATGATTTAAGTTTTCAAGACATTAATGATGACGATAATGCATATGGATCAATTAATCCTCAAGACTACAATGATGAGATGATATTTTCGCAAGATAATGTCAATTCATCTGATACTGAAGAGGAAGAAGAAAGTGATAACGAATACAATTATGAAGAGGAGGAAGAGGAGGAAGATAATAATGAAAACAATGACAAAGAGGAGGAGGAGGAAGGTAACAATGATGATAATAATAATCAAGTGGAAGAGGAACGTAATAACGATGAAAAGGAACGTAATAATGAAGAGAAAGAAATAGATCAAATCGTTGAAGCGTTAGATGAAGACAAGATACCGTTCTGCAATGGTGAGTTTGCATCGTACTTTAATAATTATACAACTACGGCATTATTTTGCTGGCTTCAGAAGCATAATATTTTTACGAAAGCATATGAAGATCTTGTCGATATCATTCACAATTCTCAATTTGAATCTACCCATGTGGTAAAAAATATCCGAAGATTCCAATCATGGAGAAAACGTCTTCCTCTCCTACCAATAATAACAAAGTCTATTAAAATTTCACCAAAAAAATTTCCATCAACTTCACGAGGATCAAAACTTTCGTATCAACTCTCAATTAGTGAAATTATATGGCGTGTTCTTAATAATCTGATGCTAATGAAGCATATGTATTTTGGACCCAGCATTAATTCTGAAGAAAAATCAGAATTTTGGCATAGAAATTTATGGGGGGAATCCCCACTTTTTGGACAACACGAAATATTAATATCAGAAGGTTATAAAATAATACACTTTGATACAATTATAATTTATTATCATTGATAATATTTATTAAAGTTATTTTTAATAAATAGTATTGTACCGATCTGGTGATTTTGTTTACTATCATGATGATAATGGTCAAAAAAAACTTGGAAGATTAAGATCAATTTTAAAAAATGATGATGGATATTATCAGTTACGAATTCAAAAAATTTTGGAATATAGAGATTTACCCAGAAATTTAAAAGGGTTACCAAGACAACGTCGTTCTATTACCGGTGAAGTATGGTTACAAGACGAACCATTTTTAATTATAATGACTTCTCAAATTTTAGAAAAAGTAACTATATTGATGATGTTTCAACATCAAAATATTCCTGATGGTTCATTGCGGGTTAGTGAAATAATTTATAAATGTAATGACCATTGGTACGTTCGTAATGTAAAACTTTCATACCTACATCCATCTGATTACATTTCTATCAGAAATCCACCATCATCATTTATGCCAATCTATAAGCTATTTTTAGATCTTTATTATGATGATTTTGGTACATTTAGAAATGTATTCCATTCTCTAGGTGGTGTTTATGTACAGTTTGGAAATATGCTAGCACATCAAAGAAAGCTAATAAAGAACCATTTTGTTATTGGGTTTATCCCATTTGGAGGAAAATTTGACGAATTTATGATACCATTCATTTCAGAAATGAAGGAATTAGAGAAAGGAAAGGTGATGACTGTTCAAGGACAAGATGCATGGATAATTGCTGGTTTAGGCGTTGTTACGGCAGATTTACCTCAAGGTAACGATTTGACAGGAGTATTAAGGTATTTTTTCAATTTAGTTAATAATATAATAATATAATTTTATGACAACTATTAAAATTTTTTAAAAAATAAATTTAGACATAATGCAAATAAGGGTTGTCGTACTTGTAAAACTACTAAAGAATCATTGAGTGCTCACAATCAGGATATCGTAACAACATTACGTTATCATCATATTACAGATGAAGAAATCTTAAAAATTTCTCATGAGACTATAATGTCAAGAAGAGATCAACTTTGTATGGAATATGGTTTACGATCATTGCCTAGTATTTTAGATAAATTAAAAAGGGAAAGACATTTACAGACGCTGCAGGATGTTTATCATGCGACTGCAGGAAAGATTGGGCGGCTACTAAAATTAACTTGTGAATTATTTTCACGAGAAGGAGAAGATAATTTTATCGAAATTTGAAAAAATTTTGAAATCCCAAAAAGATGGTCTCGCTTACCAAATCCGATTACTCACTACAATAGTTTTATGATGTTGGATTTACTTAGATTAGCTATTATTATGCCATTTTTGTTAAACCAATTTTTAAAAGAATCAAGTATCAAACGTAATGAAACAGCCATGATTCAACAAAGAATTGATGCATTTCGAGTTAATTCAGTTCCAAAAATTATTATATCTTGTTGGATACATGTTGCAAAAACTATGAAAGCAGTTTTTAACAAGAAATTTACATCAGATAGCTATGAGGAATTGCAACAATGTCTTGAAGAAGAGTTTTCAATCCTTCCAAAGGTATAGTTACAAATTTGATATTGAAATATGGAATAATTTCAAATAATTAACAATATTTTACTTTTTATAGGTTTTTGTAAATTTTGTTAATTTACCAAATATACACGTTTATATGCATCTTTTGATGCATGCTAAAACCTTTGGAACACTTATTAATACCCAAGTTGGTATAAAAGAAATGGTCTATCGTATTTTTAAGGTGATGGTACTAAAGACTAATTGCAAAAACATAGATTTGGATTTATTAAAGCGTTACAATACTTTATTTGCAATTCGACATTTAGCAGATGGTGGTATTGATCCAAGATTTAATAGATCTTGTACTGGATTTACAAATTCAAATTTTGGACAATTATTTTTAAATTGGTATGTTACAGAAGATAAATATTCAACTGAAGCAACTGAACAAGTTCAAACTGATGATGATGATACAAAAAGTAAGTATTTTATTGCATATAGTAGTACATGTTTGATATTTATATTTACTAATCTTTTAATTTAGTTATATCTCCAGTAAACTTTATTTCCAATATTTCATTAAAAAAAAGAATGTCAAAGCAGGAACGTGATAAACTTCTTTTAACTTTACATAATTTTAAAACTGAATTGTTTTTATCTTATGTGGATATAAAGTTTGAGGCGGCACTTATAAACTCTTCAATTAATTGGTACAAATTTGCATCATATATGATTGAAGAAGAAAATGGTATCCTTTCAAAAGTTCACCTACATCTCGATGATTTTATCACAATTTATGAAGAAGATCATGAAGAATCTTATGCAATAATCAAAGGTATCTTTCAACATAAGGGTAATAATAACAAATATTATGCATTTATTGTTGTAGATTGGTTTGAAGATACTATGGTTGAGCATTCAGTATTAAAATATCCACTTTACCATCTTCAAGCAACAGGAGATAAATGGAGACGTATTTTTCCAATTACTGTAATAAATAATGTTCAAAAAGTACACTTTATTCATAATTGTAATTCAGAAAGGTGCCAACTACCAAATCATGATACTACAAATAGAATTTGGATAAAAAATAATTTTTATTTTACAGCCATATAATTATATTAATTATATAAATATAATAAAATAATTATTTTAATTTGTATTGTATAAAATTTTGGTTAAAATTAACCAATAAAATCATATGCATGATGTAATAATAAATTAAAATTAACCAATTAAAATCACTTTAATTACATGCATGTGATATCTAAAAATAGCTAAAATTCGCGTTTATTAATGAGATTTTTTTTGTTTATTTTCAAAAATACGCTTTTCTCTTGTCTTTTATATTAACACTTTACGATATTTTAGTTCGTCTCTTTTTTTCTCTTTTTAAAGTATACTTTAATTATCTCTTTACAATATTAACAATACTTTATTAGTTTATATATTCAACATAGTAAGACATCCACATACGAAAAGCAAGAATAAAAGCAAGAATAAAGAAAAGAAAATGTACCCGCCACTCGTATACGAAAGAAAAGAATAAAAGAAAGGAAAAATGTACCCTACCCACATACTGAAGAGAGAAAAGCCGCTTTTAAATAAATAGTGGAGCTGTTAAGCAAGGTATGAAAATAGGATATATGCGTATTTTTCATATTTTTTTTACAATAGTATGTTGTGGTTTGAGTCTTTCTTTGTTAGACTGTGGTATAAATGTGAATATATTTTTCAACGGCCATATATCTATTGCTTGTTAAATATATTTGCAATTTTTTGTCTTTCTTTGTTAGACTGTGGTATTACAATATGAAGTGTGAATATATTTTTCAACGGCCATGTATCTATTGCTTGTTAAATATATTTGCAATTTCTTTTGTAATATTTGCTTTACCTGGAGGAAAATGTTATGAAATAGGGCTGGATATTTTATGACATTTTCTGCCTTCCAATTACTTTGTCCGGGGGTAGCCTGACAATTTGTCGTTGTCCGTCAGTCGTAGCAACCAGCATTTTTTTACAATATTATAATTTTAAGAAACAAAACACTTTCAAAAAAATTTAAAGAAAGAACTAACTTAAAAATATTATCATTTTTATTATTCTTTACAAAATCCTGGAATTACCTGCTCTAACTATTATCCCAAGGTTATGTATTAAATTTTAAATATATTTTACAAAGAGTACATTTTATTAATCATGATTGTTTTATATATATATATATATATATATATAAAATTGAAAATGACATATCCATCCACTTACATACGAAAGAAAAGAATAAAAAAGAGAAGAAAAGAATAAAAAAAAAAAAGAAAAGAAACGTACTCCACTCACCCATAATAATCCACTAATAAAAAATTATTATTATTAATGTATAATAAATAAATGTAAAACATTTTTTGTAATACTATTAATTCGATATTAATATGATATTATTATGATGTAGTTAATAAAATGTCAAATATTTTGTAATATTAATTCAATATTAATACAACATCACTACAATGTGATTACGATATCAAATAGATGTAAAATATTTTTGCAATATTAATTCGATGTTAATATGATATCACTACGATGTGGTTACGATATCAAATAAAATGTCAAATATTTTGTAATATTAATTCAATATTAATACGATATCACTACGATGTGGTTACGATATCAAATAGATAAAATATTTTTGAATATTAATTCGATGTTAATATGATATCAATACGATGTGATTACGATATCAAATAAAATGTCAAATATTTTGTAATATTAATTCAATGTTAATATGACATCACTACAATGTGGTTCTGATATCAAATAGATGTAAAATATTTTTGCAATATTAATTCGATGTTAATATGATATCACTACGATGTGGTTACGATATCAAATAAAATGTCAAATATTTTGTAATATTAATTTAATGTTAATACGACATGGTTACGATATCAAATAAATGTCAAATATTTTTGTAATATTAATTTAATGTTAATACGACATCACTACGATGTGATTACGTGATAATATTTACATCGCATAATGATCGCTATGATATCGCAGAGATATCGAACTAATCAATGTCAAATAAATATAGTTATGACTAACTTAACGACGTCGAATCTATTTTTTATCAAAATATCGTAATGATATCGTAATGATATCATTGCAATATCTAATCAATATCGATTGTAAACTCCAAGTTTCAGCAAAGTATTAATGGCAATAACATCCTTAATAGGTTTAAACTTATTACCAAGTACGGTGTAATCAAGTCCTTCAACATTGATCTTAAATTCAGTAATAGTAAGAGATGGAGTAAGTTCACTAAAAGTAATCATATCTAGTTTTTTCTATTGAAAGAAAAGAAATATTCAAATTATCTTATCCTAAGAAAAAATCTAATTAAATAAAACTTCTTCATCAATATCTTATATGAGATACCATGACAAATAATAGCTTACCTCCTGAACTTTTAGAAAAGATATTTAAAACTACATATGAAGGCACTTACTACCATTGGTATTATCTTTAAAAATATGCATTAATGTGTCGAAAATGGGCTGTAGTAGGACCGTGAAAACCTATAATGGAGGTCACCATAGTACCCAACACACTAGTAAAATCCATTGAATTTTTTATATATACAATTTTTAATGAAGCCAAAATGTGTGGATTAAACTTATCTGTTTAAGTTTAGAGTTAAATGCATGATTTATACACTCAATTTAGATTTTTATATATTCTGTGTAATACAAAAAGGTGGTTCGCATAATTAGTAAATTTTTTAAAAAGTGATTCGCGTTATTATAAAATTTTTTTCAGAAAATTTAATGATCTCAGTTAATATTGATATTAAAAGAATAATTTATGATTCATTTTATTTTTCAGACATTTCTGTATGATTTGTTAGATTTTTAGTTTAATTACTTAAGAAAAATTTTTATTAATTTGGGCAAAACCATCATTTTACTATTGTTCGGTGACCTTTATTATAAGTTTTTCCAGTTCTGCTGTAGTAGCAAACTCTCTCCTATTGGATGAAGTAGACCTTTATAACCGCTATAATGTGAAGGAGTTCCAAATATATAAACATCTTACAAAACCAGGAACAGTATGCGGAAAATATATCAGAAAGCTTAATATGGATGAGGTAAAATTATGGCCCATTTGTATTGTAAAAATGCTACAAGCTTGTCCCAATATCCAGGAACTTAGCATAAAAGATTATCAATACTATGGTGGAAAAGGTGACGTTAGAGATTTGCTAAGTGAAATCCTGCATATATTACCAAACCTTCAAAAGTTAGATATCAGATATAGCCAGAGATATTTTAACAAGGAAAATGCCATTAAAAAACTCATAGAAACTCGTAAAGACCTAAAAATTAGAGTAACACGTAAATGTGATATTCGCAAAGGCTAGCTACTACCTATTACTATTTGTTACTGCCAAAAAAAATTTGGGCACTGCCCTGTCACTGCCGAAAAAATTTGAGCACTGCCCTGTTACTGCCCATCACTGCCAAAAAAATTTGGGCACTACCCTATTACTGCCCACCACTGCCCGTCACTGCCGCAGAAGTTTGGGAAATACATGGACTTTTTCTAGCAAGATAGCGCTTTAACTTAGAGGGAAAATCAAAATTTGCTCCATATAGATGACAGGTTAATCTTTCTTGAGAGTATGAATTTTTTTTAAGTCAATAGTATCTATCTGCAAGGAAGTCACGTTAGTTTTCCATTTATGTAAAGAAATTGAAATGGTAATTTTCTTACGTGATGATAGAGGGATGGTCAGTTGCTGATTTTGGAAATCTAGAATGACATTAGCACGATCAATCCAAGGTACACCTAGCAATAAAAAGTCCTTATCACTCTTAACAACCATGAAGTCATCTTCGATTTTTTTAGAGTTCTCCCCATCATATACAAGGATACCAAGACCATATACTGTCCCAATAGTATCAGATTTTGTTGCAACACCACTAAGGTTAGGAGCATTACTTCTATCAACGTCAAGATTTAGGCGCTTTACAATATTGTTAGATATCAGAGAACTATTAGAACCAGTATCGAAAATTGTTGTAGGAATAATTAAAGATTTTTCACTCTCAGGTGCGACTACTTTGGTCTTAATAGTGACTACATCACTAGCAGACTTGCGGTTAACAATTCCAATACCTGCTATAGAAGACCATAAGTCATTATTACATATAACATCATCATTTTTACGGATTAAATTTGCAGCCATACTATTAATTACAACTGAAATCATAGGATGAAGGATAGATGTGAAAAGGTCCTTAATATTATCCCAAACTTTTTCACATGTTTTTATCAAGGGTTCTCCTTTAAGCTGACTGAGTACTGGTTCTTTATAATTAATAAATTTAGCATTCAGAGTATTGTAAGCGGATATAACAGTCTCTTTTGGTACAGCATTAACGAAGGATTGAACCAGAAGCTTTAAGAGTTGTATAAAAACCTCAAAGATAATACGCTGCCTTTCAAGTTGTGATTTCTTCTTATCAGTAGACTTTTTATCTACACATTTCCTTTCTGTAGGCTTTTTTTTTAATCTATAGCAGGCATGTCCAGAGTTTGAATCACTATCAGAGGAGTGAGAGGAGTCAGAGGAGTCAGAAACGTTAAAGGAATCAGAGGAGTTATGTGCATAATTTGTTTTCCTCCTTCCCTTCTTAGATTTTGGGCAGGAACTCTTAATATGGCCAGGTTTTTTACAACTTGAGCATTTCTTTGATTTCTTTGGTTTGCGTGTACCTGAGCTCATACCAAATACCTGATTACCACGGTAAATATGATCAAATGGTAAATTTTTATTAAGTTCTGTATTAATGAATATTTCAAGATCACTAAGGGTTACTTTACTTATATCGATATCTCTTGGAAGACGTAATTTATATGCTAAAGCAAATAATCTCTGAAATGATGTATCATTTTGAGGACTTGAAAATGGGCTAGAAGATGGTACTGGTACTGCAGATGATCTAGCCATAGTCACAGGAATTTTAGAATTTATAAGATTCTCAATATCTACTAAAGCAACCCCTGATACGTAACTATAGGAGTAGGTGGTATATCTGTCCTGTATCTCTCAATTTCTTCCAATTTATTCAGAATAGATGCAACTAAATTTTCTAAACCAATACGTCACATATCCATCTTATTTTCACTGGAAAGACCATTTAAGAACTGTTGTCATATTAATTCATTCTGGTTTGCCTCTAGAAAAGTTAGATATGCAAATCTAACTATTCTTCGTAATTTAAAATAGAATCGGCTTACAGTATAACTACCCTGAACAATAGCATTATTAAATGCTAGCTTAGACTTTTCAGATGTTATAGTAGAGAAGTAATATCTAAAATGATGTAATACTTGTCTGATACGTATCCCAGGAGCTACAATTGTACCTCCATTATTAGCATTAGGATTATTAACAGCTAAATCAGTAGGACGACTATCAGCTATTGACCAATCTTCATCCTATACAGTATGATTAGATATAAAATTAGCACCAGTAATAGTATTAACTGCAGCAGCTTGTCCATGTAATACACCAGCCCTTCCATGAAATTGATTTGCAGCTACACTTACTATAGCACCATTATTCATATTATTAACAGCAGCCAACACTGGTCAAAATAAAAACTTTCGACTGTTAAGAGCTTTCGGTATAATTTTTGCCGATTGGTCATGTGATTCGTCACATTTTTTGACCAATAGCAAAAATCGGTAAAATCAATCACAAATCGACTGATACTGATTGTTAAATGGATACTTGTTCAGTTTTTTGGTGAAAAATCAACTTATACCGATTGTTATATGAAAAATTGTTCCTTTAAGATCATTCAGTAAAATTATACCGATTGGTCATATAAATCAACACAATTTTGCCAAATTTGCCAAACGGTAAAAATCAATAACTAATTGGCAATAATTTGGCAAATCAGTTGGTAAATGACTGAAAATCATCAGATGATCCAGATCGACATTTTACAGGTTTTTTTTAAACAAACTTTTTTAAACTTTTGAACCTTTCGCTTCCTTCCCTCCTTCTCTTTGTCCTTTCCCTTCCCTTTCTTACACCTTAGTTCTTCATGTAAATGTACATATTGAATTCGGTAACTTTTAATTAAATCAAAAAAGTTTCAAAATTTTCTTCAAAAAAACATTTTTTAACGTTAAAAAAAATGTTTCTTTTTATACTTTGTGAAGAAAATCAGTTCCGACGTAGATACCGTTTCCCTAAGTGAAGTTTTGAAGGATTTTTGAAACTTTCTTAAAAAAAAAACGTTTTATAACTAAAAAACATTTTTTTAAATATTTTTTGTTTAGGGAATTAGTTCCAGCATGGATACTGTTTCCTTAGGTAAAGTTTCGAAAAATTTCAAAACTTTCTTAAAAAAAACGTTTTTTTAACTAAAAAACGTTTCTTTTTATTTTTTTTGCAAAGAAAATCAGAATCATTTTTTATTTTTTTTGTTTTGTAGGTTTTCCAGATCTTTGTGGATTAGACTTTTATTGAGTCAGTAAGGATAGTAGTAAGGATAGTGGTGGATAGTGGGTAATGTGACAGGTGCGTATAGTGAATGGTGGAATGGTGGATGACGGATAGTAGATAGATTTAATATGTAATTTTAATATGTAAAGCAAATTAATAGAATTTAATTAATAAATTGTTATTACAAATTAAAATTAGCTAAATATACTAAATATACAAAATCGGTAATAATTAAGTTGATTATTAACAATCGTCAAATTTGGTTTTACCAATTTGTTACTAATTTTACTAATCGATTTGTTGACAAGTGGCAGGCGTTATGGTGCAAATCACCTATAAAATTAGTTGCCGATTTTTTTGGTACTGATTGGCTAAGGTTAGACTAAATTTCGTCCAACATTCGGCAATTTAAAATTTTGCCAAAATGGACTATTCCGACCAGTGAAAGGTAGCTACACCAATATTATTCAGAAGATTTACACATTTCCAATTTTTTCCTTTGATATGTGTTTCATACCAATCTCTAGCATCATCTTCAAGTAAAGTCTCAAAGATCCCATGAATCCTAACACGAATTCTAGCATTAGCAGCAGGATCAAGTCCAGCAGACTCACACCATTGCCTGAATTCTTGAAGCTAAAGTTCTGGATCTTCACCAGATATTCCTCTAAATTTTTTAGGTGCATATCCTGTTATTATCAGTTGTTGTATTACCGGAGGGTTATTTTGTAATGCTAGAATCTGTTGATTTAAATTATTGACCTGATTTTGCAAATTTTGTCCATGATTGCGACAGTTTAAAAATTGCCCTCTTTATGCTCGAGCTTGCTGAATAATACCATTAACCCGCCTTCTACTTCGCTCTGTTTTAGTATTATAGCGCTGCAATAATCTATGAGCATTTCTTCTACTCTCATCACGTTCTCTCTGGACATTAGCTAGTTGGATTTGACTGTTAGCAATTGAGCCTGGATGTTAGCCAATTGGATCTGAGTATTTTGTGCAAGGCCTTCCCAATATTGGTGATGACGCACTTCATTTGCATATGCATCCTCATAGGTATGTTTTGTTCTCAATATAGTAGCATGTTATCACCCCCATCTGCCACCAAACAAAGTTCCCTGCTTCTGTTATATGTATTCTCAGCGAAATATTCATATTCTTGCTTGGTTTAGTTTTACATCTTTAACTTAATTTTCACCAATTTCTAACACACGTCGAATGACCAAAAACAGGCAAAAAAAATGGCTAGAATTGCATAAACTATTCGCAAATTTATATAAACTATTTACAAATAGTATAGGTTAATTTGCAAATAGCCAAAAACAGCCAAGAATAGCTAAGAACAGCCAAGAATAGCCAAGAATAGCCAAGAATAGCCACTGCTTTTCACGCCATTTTTTTTGCCAATTTTTAGCATTTCGACCTGTGTAAGTCACACATGGATTTCTTAATATACATCAGCCACACTTAGGCTCTAAAGTCACTGGTCTCGGACTTTCTTAATATACAAGCCACACTTGGGCTTCTCAATAAACCATACTCGGGTTTCTCAAAATAATATGAGTCACACTTGGGACTCCTTAATTCTTTATATCCATATTTACTCTATCATAGAGCTCCGAATGGATCAGGTCAGGTCAGGTTAATTGATAAACCTGACCTGAAATTTTTTTTCAGGTCAGGTCAGGTCAGGTTATATCAGGTTGTCTGTTTGACCTGACCTGACCTGAAACCTAAAAAATTTTTATTAAAGTATTGAAAAAAAACGGTACAAAACTTTTTTTTTTAATATAATATTATGAAAAAAAACATTTTTGCAACGTTTTTTATTAAAATATTGAAAAAAAATATTGCAAAACATTTTTTTTAATATAACATTATGAAAAAAATGTTTTCGCAACGTTATTATTGAAATATCAAAAAAAAACGTTACGAAACATTTTTTTAATATAATATTATGAAAAAACGTTTTCGCAACGTTTTTTCTCAAAATATTGCGATTCAACATTTTTATATTGATTTTGTATAAAAAAAGTGAATTGCGGTATTGCGATTCACTTTTTTATATAGATTCTATATAAAAAAGTAGAGTTGCGGTATTGCGATTCACTTTTTTATATAGATTCTATATAAAAAAAGTGAGTTGCGGTATTGCGATTCACTTTTCTATATAGATTCTATATGAAAAAAGTGAGTTGCGGTATTGCGATTCACTTTTTTTATATAAAATCAATATAGAAAAGTGAATCGCAATACCGCAACTCACTTTTTTTATACAAAATCAATATAAAAAAGTGAATTGCAATACCGCAACTCACTTTTATTATATAAAATCAATATAAAAAAGTGAATCGCAATACTGCAACTCACTTTTATTATATAGTAGAATCAATAGTTTCAGGTCAACAGGTCAATCAGGTCAGGTCAATCTTCATACCTGACCTGAATTTTTTTTAAAAATCTCATACCTGACCTGAATTTCAGGTCAGGTCAGGTCAGGTTACCTGAATTTGGCTGACCTGTTCGGAGCTCTACTCTATCATTTTAATACTTATTTAACATTAATTAAAACTTAGGCAAACCATAAGTATATTCGAAATAACTTTTAATAATTAACGTTTTTACAAATATTTATGAACCCTTCACCCATATGATTGTGTACATTCTGACTAACCGAACTATTATGTTCGTGCGTTTCTCATATATCAAATGGTAAAGGAATTCATTATTTAACATACTTTTTCATCATAAGAAAACAGTATAAAAGAGTCGATAATCATTAATTAATGGGTAAAAAGTACTTTATTTATATTTTGATCTTCATAAAATTCACAACTAACTAAATTACCTAAAATTCAAAATCCTCACTGGCGACTGTGGAATTCACTTCCCATTCCGCTCCTATTTAACTTTCTTATTCTTTCTTTTCTTACTTCTTATTTCTTTCTAATATTTTATATTATGTGTTATCTTTTATGTACTATCTTTTATGTACTATCTTTTATGTACTATCTTTTATATGCTATCTTTCTAATATACTATTTTTAATATGCTATTTTATATACTATTATCTTTTCTATCTTTCAAATATTACATCGTAAAGAAATAATTTATAACCCATCTTTTGTGGCTGTGCTATCTTTTCTTTAAAATAACATAATCTTTCGAATATTATATCGTAAAGAAATAATCCATCTTTTGTGGCTGTGCTGTCTTTCTGTATCATCTTTTCATATTATCTTTCATATTATCTTTTGTATCATCTTTTATATTATCTTTTGTTTTTCAATATTTCATGTATTTTCATTAAATTCGATTTTAATTCGCTATCGTCCCATTTTATACGTTATTCCTATAATCTATCTTTTGTGGCTTATAGTTCTTCCTTCTAATTATTCCTGTTGATGAACTTGATAAACTGGTTGCTAAGCCGCATCGATTAACCCCCTGATTGATTTATTGGTTCGTCGTTAAACATTACATCATGTAGATCATTCCTTCTCCTAAACATTTATCCTTTCTGGCTAATTATTTATCCGATCATGTGACTTTCTACCATGTAATCTTCTATTCGATATATCATTTATCTATTCCATTAAGTTCGATACTCATGGTTACAACGTGTATTATTAAGTTCTTGTCTAAGATATTCTTCACGGTTATGTGCATCATCTAACAAACCTTCAAGTCTATCCTCCATATTATCTTGATCTTCTATAATATTTCGCAACTCATTAGCATATCGAATAATGGCATTAAGACTATCATTTGCAGTATTAAATAAATGATTTATATGAGGGTGTGCTGCTATAATTGTACGATCAAGGTGAATACGAATACCAGCTACACTATTTGCTATAGTTGTCTGATTATTTAAGATTTCTGTAATAGGGTCAGAAGGAATTGCTGCCATATTTTTCCGTTGTCTATTAGCAAGTTCTTTTATTTGATCTTTGAGTTGAATATTTAGAGTATCAACTTCAATCAGCTGACGTTCTAATGCTTGAAGTCCTTCTTCCTTTAGTGATGCCATTTCTAAAGCTTTCTTAAGCTTCACACGCAACTTAGCATTTTTTTGCCTAAGTTCTTCTATCTCAGATTCATAACCTTCGATTACGCCATACAGGTATTTTATATATTGCTCTTGTGATTGCAATGTATATGCAAACTTTGTAATCTGTGTCTTTAACAATGTATCTTCCATTGCCAGTTCCACAGATTTTTATAGACCCTACATTTAATAAACAAATCGAACAAAATTATACCCTTCAACGAATTTATTACCATCCATGTGGATATTATCGTACTTCTGAAAAACTTTGGGCTAAAGTGCAAGCTGAGGGTCATGATTTTAACATATCTGATATTACAAAATAGTTGCATAAACAGGCTATATGGCAAATATACTCATCTGTACCCAAGTATATTCCACAGGTTTCTTTTAATAAGATTACTCGACCAAATATGTATCATCAAGCGGATATCTTATATATGCCCTATGATACTGTAGATAGAAAGCCGTACAAATACTGTCTGAATATTGTAGATGTTGCTAGCCAATATAAAGCTTCAGTACCTCTAGAAGATCGCAGCTCTGCACGTATTGCTAAGGCATTTAAAAAGATTTATAGTAAAGCAGACTGCCCACTTATTTGGCCAAGAGTTTTACAAGTAGATAGGGTCAGAATTTAAGGATGAAGTTATCTGATTAATGGATGAAAAAGGTGTGCGTATTCGGGTGGGTACTACTTATAAGAGTCAGGCTATTGTTGAACGGTATAATCGAACTTTAGCAGAGAGGCTATTTAAAATACAGGATGCAAAAGAACTCCTTACAGAAGGTGTGAATACTGCCTAGGTTAAGAACCTTTCTGATATTGTGAATGAGTTAAGCAATTCTAATACTCGACTGCTAGGTATGTCTCCAGTTGAGGCAATCCAGAAAGATCAAGTATATGCACTACCTTCAAAGATTTGTAAGGATAGACCTGTAGGTGCAGAAGAAATACGTTTACCAGCAGGTTCTCTTGTGAAATACTTACTTGATAGCTTAGATTACCAAGGTAGGAGACGTGCAACTGATCCAATATGGTCTACTAAAGTTTATACAATTGAATCTTCCACAGTTGTTGATGGGCAGCCGGTTATATATAGGTTATCTGATGGACCTAAAAAAATATTTACTCAAGAAGAATTATTAGTTGTGCCATCTGATACTATGCTGCCTTCTACTCATATATTATATTAATTTTCAAGTTGTGGTATCCTATAGTTACCATATGCATACATTGTGATATTATTTTGCGCAATCCATTTTTTATCATCCATAAGGAATAACCCCACCTTTGAAATTTTTATAATATCTATGGCATGTCTATCAGATTAGATTGCTCTAAAGGTGACTGTATCATTATATTTAGGATCGAAGAGTGCCTTATTATACCACTCATAGTGGAACTCTTTTTTAACTACCTTTGAGGGGACACCTTTAGCCTTACGGATACCATATTTCAGATTGGTAGTCTCATCCCCTACCTTGAGAATGGAGTACATTTTAGGACGGAGGCCAATAAATTCTGCTATAACTGCTCCATTACATTCATCCTTAAATTTTCCTGGGATTTTCATAATTATGTCAGTCTTGTCACCTAATACTTTTCGTACAGGATGATCTTTAGGATAATCACTGAAGTCGAATTGATCTGCCATATATATGAGGTCTGCATTGATATCTTCAGTTTGGATTTGTACGAGAAGTGAGTCTGTGTCTGTATAACATAACTGGATTTTTTCACCATATCATACTTTAAGACGGAGTATCATAGTAGAATTGATACATACAGAGCTTTGAGAGGTCAAGCACACTCATACCCACATATGTTGGACAGTTAAGCATTACCTCCACTTTTCGTAGGTAGATTGCGACAAGATTTTCTGAGAATATTTTATGACCTTTAAATGCAGGATCTGAGGTAAGCTTTTTATATTTCTTGGGATGGGTTTGGGGTTGTACTACTGAGACACGTACACGTTTCCTGAGATTTTCCATAGTTTTACCAAATACACTATTATTCATGAGTTCATAGAAGTCCTTCTCAAAATCATTCTTAGTCTTAGCATGTTTGGCGGTGTTAAATTCTATATATGGTTTCATCCATGGAGCCTGCTCGAATTTTATAGCTTCATAGACCTTCTTGATTACTAAACTCTGGCTAATATAATACTGGAGATTTCTATAATGAACTACATATTCATCCTTATAGAATAGGTTAGGGATGAGCTTATCCGTGGGTGTGTATCGTTATCCTGAGCGTGCTATTATTTCCTGCTGCTTTTTACTAAGCTATTCCTTCTTGACCTTCATTCGTTCTGATGCAAGAGGGTAATCTGTGTGTTGTGAATGGAGGGCTTGGAAATATTCCAGTTTAACTTTAAGGATATATTCTTCAGAAGAATCGTCTGGTATTTCATTACTCTCTATTTGTTTTTGAATGTTAAATAATATAGCTCATGATAATTTGTTTGTATAGTATATAAACTTAATAACAATAAAGCATATATAAATCATTAAAAAAAAAAAAAAAAAAAAATATTGAAATAAGATCAAAATGATAATTAAAATGATATCAAAATGACATCTATAAGTTAAACTTAAATATGTTATTTTGATGTCATTTCTATTATTATTTTAACATCATTTTGAATAATGATGTAGTTGGCCAAAAAATTCAGCTGAAAGCGCAGTAAATTTTTGGCTAACAACACCCAGCCGAAAAAAATTCATGTTGATTTAGAATATTTTATTAGTTCAACATCTAACTATTTTTGGCTGAATATTTTTGGCTAAATACATTTTTTTTAAATAATAGTGTAGTTAGTTAAAATATCCAAACAGCAATCAATATGAAATAACGACAAAATTTTATTTATTATAGAAAACAAGAAGTACATGATATTACTTTTGGACAGTGTATTATTATTTTTTATTAAATAAAACTACAAAATATTTGTTATTTTAACTCATTTATTTCTGTCCAATCATACTTTAATTTTAGATTTTTAGTAATTTAATTGTAAAAAAGAAACATTTTTAATATTTAATTGTTCTTTAAATTAATGAATAATTTATTTAACTATTAAAACTACCGTATATCGCGGGCCACAGTACCCCCCCTATGCACAGTACCCTTTAAAAAAATTTATCGGAATTTTAAAGTACCTGGATACTTTACATAGAAATCTTCAATTTAAAATCTTAGAATTTGTAAAATACCCGGGGTATAAATCCCGGATACAACTTTATTTATTAAAACGGAGTATTATTTATTAGTTATTCATTATTGTAATACAAATATATTTATAGTAATATACTCCTTAATCGATTCTTTATTTCTAATTATATGCAAGTTTAATAATTAGCAATTTTATTTGATAAAATGGAATAAAATAATATAAAAAAATTTACCTTATATACTTTTTTTAATTCGCTTAGTCTATAACGCATTTCTCCATGATCATCAGAATCTTGGTAATCATAATTACCATCATCTTCCTCTTTCTCACTTTCACTTTTGTCATTATCTTCTTTCCGACCAACTTCAACAACAACTTTAACGTCCCATTTATTCTCGTAGTTAGTTTCTTCGGGATATTCTTCTTCATAATTTTCATCGGTTGAGTTATCAAAATTTTCTAACACTTCGTTATCTCTATTCAATAAACTATCATGATCAAAAATACAATCATCTTCTGAACCATCAATATTTGTCGAAACTCCACAACTTTTAAAGGATCTTTGAATAAGATTTTCATCAACTTCATCCCATGACTCTTTAACCCATGTTGCGACTGTTGAATAAGAAGGTCTTTTAATCTTTCCGCTGGAGTAAAAGTATGAATATTTGATATCATCCAATTATTATACCGATCTTTAACCTATAATTTCACTAATATTAGTAACTAATAAGAATAAAATTGAAGTAAAAAGATCGAATAATTACCTTAGATTTAAAACTCTTATTAATTGCAACGTCTAATGGTTGCAATTTGGATGTACAACCGCCAGGAATTACGGCAATGTTTGTATTTTTTTCCACAAATTGATTTTTGACGAGAATTTACTATATGCGCACGAAAAGAATCTAATACTAACGTAGAACGTGGATTTCCAAAATGGTTCTTGAAGTCCAAACGTTCTCAAGCCCACACAACATTTCCTGTTCGTTAACCCACCCTTTTTCATTAGCTCTTATGTAAATACCGTGTGGAAAATTTTCTTTCGGAATATTTTTCAGTTTGAAAATGCAAACTGCAGGAAGTTTCGTACCGTCAGCCATACATGCAAATATAACTGTAAATGATGATCGTTCATGACCAGTTGTACGAATACTTACCGTTTTTGCTCCTTTTTGGTTTATAGTTGTATTACTCGGCAAATCAAACCACATGGGCGTTTCATCCATATTGCCTATATATTTTAGTTCATATTTATTATGAATTCTTAGGTACATAATATAACAAAAAAATATTTTGCTTTTCAATTAAATCTGATGGCAGTTGCTGTGCTACTGTTGTTCTACGACGCTCACTAAGGTCATATCTTCCTAGAAATCCTTCAAGCCACTTATTAGAAAATTTGAACCCAGCAATACCCGGATTATTTGCTAATAATTCTGGACTTTTGAATAAGGAAATGGCTTTATTGGTAATTAATTTTCGAGTAATGGCATTTCCATTGGCTCTTTTTTCACTTATCCATGCAAATAAATCATCTTCTAATTTCGGATATCTGGCAGGTTTACCCGGATGAAGTTTAGCCACATGAGGAGCAGTCGTTAATAAAGTTCCTTTTTTATTTTTTCAATCACGCAGTTGTTTGGGCTGAATATCAAATCTTTTGGCAGTTCCACGTATATTTCTATTATTATTTTCATAATAATGCACTATCATTAATTTTTCCCTTACATTCCATTGTCTTCATTTCTTTTGTGGTAAACAATTGCGTGTTTTTTTATTTTTCTTGTTGCCAATAACTACCATTTTACTTTTAGCAGAAAGAAAAAAAAAACGCGTAAAATAAAGACACGTAAATCAAACAAAGACATTTTTATGTATGAATAGGGGTATTTAGATAAGTAATTTTGTGTAAAATATCTTGAAAAAGTATCAAGATATGAGAAATAGGATACATTTAGAAATTCTTAACGAGAGATTACATCATAGTGATTATCCATAATACTCTGGATATTATACATCGGCAAAGTACCTGCGGTATTTTAAAAATCCTGTACCCCTCCTATGTATAGAACACCTATGTAATATACCCCGGGTACAGGTCCAAATGCCCAAAATTTGCAAGATACCGGGTACTGCGTAGGCGTGATATACGGTATAACAATACAATTATACAAATAAAATAAAAAAGGGAAATTTTTTTAAGGGATTTGAATTGTATTTGAAAATATATATACATTATTTTATTTTTTAAAATTTTTTTTTGTTTTAATTTAGATTCTTGTATTCTTCACTATCTTTGACAAATTATAAGTTTTTTGCATTATTTTTTATTTTTAATATACTAATTTTTAGCTAAGATCTAACTCAAAAAACAAAAAATATTTGAAAAAATATTTCAATAAACACTTAGAGACTGACAAGAGGTTATATATTCCATATTTAGTTTGAAGATTATTTTGTATATATACGATATTACATTTTACCTGAAATTTTTAATTTAACTAATTTTAGGCCTGAATCAAGAAAATTTTGGCCAGAATTATGGATTTGAAAATCATTAATTTAGCCAATTAAATAAATTTAAATTGATTTTAAACTTTGCAAATGTATTATATATTTGAAGAGAATACTATTGCCATAATAAAGTGAATTAGGAGGTTACATGAGTAATGACTGCTATTTAGATATTTTGGCTAACTACACTATTATTTAAAAAAAGTGTATTTAGCCGAAAATATTCAGCTAAAAATAGTAGATGTTAAATCAATAAAATATTCTAAATCAACATGAATTTTTTTTGGCTGGGTATTGTTAGCCAAAAATTTACTGTGACTTCAGCTGAATTTTTTGGCTAACTACACCATTATTCATTTTGATATTATTTTGATATTATTTTGATATTATTTTGATATTAAAATGATAATATTTTATTTTGATATCATATTGATATTAAATCAATATCAAATCAATATTAAAATGATATCAAAATAATATTGCTTGAAAACTTGAAGTTTCTGTAAAGTATAATTAATTTATAATAATTTTATAATAAATAGTGAATTAATTTGTTTGCCAAAATATAATATAATGGGATATTACTAGTGATTATTATTATATATAAAATATTTTCAAAAATTTTTGATTGAGATATTATTCTAATTATAATATAAATATCATTACTATATATACAAGTTCTCTTAGATTATTAATAAAGGCTGTTATTTAGATAGTTTTTGAGAAAAACAGGAAAGTTTGATTTTATAAATAAAATACAATTTTTTTTTTAAAAAAAAAAAAATTTTAGTGTAATTAGTATCTATTCAAGTTGTTTTACACATTTATTATTTAAATTAAAATTTTTGAAAAAAAATTTCTGATTTATTTTTTAACTCTAGTTAAAATTATAATTTTCAACCAAAATTAAGTGGTATGGTGATAATTACCACTGTTGATATTTAGCAATACCCTATAAATATAATTAATTAGCAAAAGGATAGGATAAATATTTTCTTTACAAATGTATAATATATCATCTAATAAGATCAGACAACTTAATTCTAGTATATTGGCCAATTTCTATTAACATTAGAAAGATTTCAATAGATAAAATTATACTTATCAGCGGAATTGAATTTTTGAATTATGACAGATGTAATTAAAATGCTATAATTTGCCGTAATTATATGTTTTATTAGTAAACATTTGTACTGACGTAATTGTTTTTGGTTATGCCATAATATTTTGATATTGACTTTTTAATTCTACTGAGAAGTATAGATAAAATTATAATATGAATAAAAAAGGAGGAGAAAGGGTAGTTAGTTTTATAAGTATTAAGTAGCAGCAGTATTATTATTAATGGTAAAGTTAGTAATAGTTAGTATGAAGTAGTAGAAAGAAACTGTCATGAGTGTCATCTTATAGTTTAGGACCAGCAGGTATATTTTATGCTTTATTTTTAAAGCATTTACTATTCCAATATCTTTTTTATATTTACTATATTTGCCCGAAAATAAGCAACTACCATAAAGTCCCAAATATAAGCAACCTTTTTTGTTACAGAGGTGCTTATATTTGGGTAAATTTATATATTTGGTATATTGTAGTATTGGCCAAAATTATCATAGTGTTGGTCAAGAGTGCTTACTTTCGGGTAATATAAAAATTTTGGTGCTTATATTTGGGGTGCTTATAATCGGGAGTTTACGGTAGTTTTGCGCATAATGCCGGCTAAGTTTTGATAATGTGGGCCAAAATTTGGTATAATGCGGGCCATATTGCTTATTTTCGGTGATTGCTTATTTTCGGGCAAATACGGTATTTTCATTTTACTCGATTTCTTTATTATGTATTATCTTACAAAAATATAATAAAAAGCTTTACTTTGATTTTTTAAATGTGTGTATGTGCTTTCATATATATGATTGTTTTTAAGGTATCTGGAAACTCCATGAGTATTAGAGTATTTGTTTATCACAGCTCAATTTCAAGGCATATTGAAAAATACGATCTTTAATTCAATTAGGTTGGAATTAACAAATTTCTGTTTTTATTGTACAATAATGCCGGAATAACAAAAAAAAAAGTAAATTTTATTATTTCCTTTTGCGCCACCCAATTTCCGCATAGTTTTATTTAATCCATTCATGTTTTTTTGCGATAGTCGCCTGAAGACGTAATATGGGGCAATAATCGAGTTGATTAAAGGAAATTTTTGGATCTATATTAGTTTATAATACTTTCCATCCTTGATCGAATTGATATCTGTGTTAGAAAAATTTAATATTTTATCTTGTAAAGGCAAGTTGTACGTCGGTGGGGTCATCATCAGTAGATTCTAAAGAACGAACATCGAACCATCCTCCTTTGTTCAATATATTATGAGCTATATACTCAAAGTTACTCAAAAGTGGATCATCAAATACTTTGATATTATCACGCATGGTTATAATAAAAGACCGAAAAGTTTTTATAGTGTTGATTATTACGATCTTAAATACGAACAATTTCTACTTGATATGTATTTTCCACTTAAACGGGATAAAATAGTCAAGTTCCCTATATAATGACATCGCATCCGTTTACGTTATGAAAAAAGTGACCGCTAATCTTGAAAACCTTATATTGCAAAGATATCGGGAGGTTTGTATGGATATGAACGAGCTTATTGCTCAAGGAATCTCTAACTTCACTTTCGCTAACAGAATCAACAGAATCAAAAATATCTATTTTGTATTTTTCAATTGCATTATCAAGTTTTCTTTGGTGATCTGCTCGGCTAGCCTTCTGCAAGACAAACCGAGGGACCCCTCCCCACTTCAAAAAACATCTTTTGGCAATTTTCTTGGTTACAACATCCTTATAGTAAAACTTCCTCCAACCCTTGATCTCCTTCCAACTCCATACTGGCATATAACTTCACTATCATATTTATCAAAGTTCGTATAATGAGTATACTTGGATGAACAGATTAGGATTGTTTTAGCATTAATATCTTTGGTTCCTTGCCATCTACAATATACCAAACTTGTGTATCACTTAATGCTGTCGCTATAAAAGGCTTCTTTTCCGTCAAAGATAATCGGCGCTCTTTCACGATAGTTATCATATATAACCCTTTCATTTCATAATGTAAGTAAATAGAGTAAATAATATCCAAAGAAGGTTTTTCCGATACCCAGATTTCCGGTGATACGCACTTTAAATATTTTCATATCAAAGACAATTAATTTCAGGTCGCGATAACATTACGATGAACAGCTCTCCAAAAATTTGGTATCCTTTTCTAGAGCAAGGTTTCAACCATCTATAACACGCGTTCTCTTTAGAAATTGCCAAAATTTCTTCAAACTTTCACTATCTTGTTTAAAGAACTTTACCTCACTCAACGCGAGAGGTTCAACTATGTCAACTATGACATTAATACTCTTCTTAGGCGGTTCTCAGGCCAGTAGTCTCCGATATCATTTATTGTTGACAGCTCTTCAATTTCCTCGAGCGAGAGATTTCTCAACTGAACGTACGAATTTCTACCTTCCATAGCTTAATATCTTTGGCGTCAATGTTAGCGAAAGTTTGCGGATCTTTGCCTTTATAGCTTTCTTAAGTTCACTAATAGGCTCGTCCCTACTAATTTTAACAGAGAAAGCATTCGCGGCTTTAACGAAATGATAGGCATTTTACATATTTTTGTGAAATGCTATTGGTGTGCGTGAGTGACAAGAGTGAAAAAATTTTATTGATCATCTACAAATGGGATCATCTTACCACACCTAGGAGGCGATTATATAGTTTGACTGTACATACTCGTACAGTCAGTAGTTAGTTGTCTCTTGCGATTATATTTAATATCGTCCATTAATAAACTTTAATTGGCGTTTATTACGGTATATTTATTTTTAGGTCTTCTACTGATTCTGATCAAGAGATTATCCAACGAAGATAAAGTAATAGTTACTTTTTCTGAACAGTGAAGGATGAAGAAACATTTTAAGAATACGAGCGTGATAAAGCAATTATGATTATATGATTATGATTATATGCGCTTACGCGTGATAATTTATATCTGATAACTGATGATGCATGTGACTATGTGAGCATGTCGTTAAAATCGATAGGCTAAGGCGCTAAGCTCGTTATGGAGATGATCACGTTAAAATTTACGAATTAAAAGGATCATCTCGAATTGCATATCATTTTTTCTTTCTCAAATCTCAATTATCATGCGTTTATATATAGTTTTCTCTTTCCTTTCTTTTTTCTTTTTTCTCAATCATGTCATCGGATTTAAATATTCGAGCGATGTTACTTGTGCTTTCATTAATTCACAAGCTAATAATGAGATATTTTATACATATACTTGGGTAATTAAAGATTTTCAAGATTTTTGTAACAAAGAATATTCTGGTAACATATTTAGTGAAAAATTTTATTCTCCTATGTTAAATAATCAAGAAGAAAATTATGCTTGGAGAATTTCACTTTATCCACGTTTCTCTTATAGTAGAAGAGAATATATAAGTGTTTATTTAATAGCATTTCAAACCAATCAAGAAAAATTGAATGGATTAAAAAATCGACAAACTAGAATAAAGTTTGAAATATATTTAAGTGATAATAATATTGAATCAATTACAAGAGAATCATTAAAATTATTATCACAAAGTGAAATAGAAAGTCATACATTTTTATTTGATAAGAATATAATTTCATTAGATTATTATGAATTTTGTGAAGTTTCAAATATATTTCCTAATGGAAACACTTCAAAAAGTGCAAATTTAATAATTCGATTACATTTTTATAAAAATGAGAATTCTACAGAATCAATACCAAATTATGATAATAATTATAATTCACAAGATTATTTTAAACAATTTGAAGAATTTGAACATTATTTTAATAATGATATATTTAGTGATATAACATTTAAATTTAGTTGTGGATCAGAAATTAAAGCTTCAAAGATGTTTCTCGCTTTTAAATCCCTTCATTTTAAAAAATTATTTGAACAAATTGATAAAGATTCTAACGCGTTAATTTTTCATATAGAAGGAGTATCATATAATTGTTTTCACAAATTATTATATTTCGTTTATACTGGTAGAATTGATAATAATTTATCTTATAATGAATTAATTGAATTATATAAAGAATCTAATTGGAGGGAGATTAATGATCTAAAAGAAATCACTAGTTGCAGAATTATTAAATTTATTAATGAAAGTACTTGGGATGAAATATTATTATTAGGATGGAAATCAAACAATAATGTCTTAAAAAATTCTGCCATGAAATTTCTTAGTGATAATTGGACAAAAGTTAAGGATACTGATAAAATGAGAAATTTCGAAAATGTAGCTAATATAGAATGGTTAGAAGAATTATTTATTGCAAAACTTTTTGGTGTATGAGGTAAATTTATATTATTGGTCATTTCATGAAGGTAACTCGAAATATTATTTATTCCTTCCTGTATGTTATTTTTTAACTTGTATCAAATTTTTCCCTTAAATAAAGATACGTATGACAAATTGTAGACTTACTAAAAGAAATTGATGTAAAATTAGGAAACAACACTTTAAATTAAATGAAATTTTCGTTTGTTCCATCTTCCTTCTTCGCATTAAAAGAATAAGGCAAAGTCGAGTAAAATTTTATAAGCCTAAGTAAAATATAAACGTAAAATATTGGAATAGCGAGTTTACCTAACTAATAAAAATGGGTGCACCTTCCTGCTACCTATATTACTACCATGTCCCACAAACCAATCATCTAAAACATTCTTTACTTAACGACACCCCGCTTTCTTGGAACCCCTATGAACGGGGACTTTTAAGACACATATCCATGATCAGATTATTACAGATAGTTAAGCTGTCATTTTCTTCAGAGTATGTGATGAACATCCAAGCATTTGAGATGATAAGTTCGTTCGTAGATGTATCGATACAGAAATCGCAGTTTTTTACAGAAACTTATGGATTCATAATGGAAATATTTGAATAAAATTTACGAGTTTCTTTAAATTTTAATTTTTGTGCGAATTAATTTTGTATATAATAAATTCACGTAACGATCAATGGAATTGTTTGCTGATCCAACGAATATAAATATGGCAGTATCTTGAATATCGAAGGTAAGCACCGCGGTATCACCTAAAAAACTTAAGGTTTGTTGATCCCCCGGTGAAAATCATCTTAAATAGTACTATTTTATTCTTTTTTTTTTAGGGTAATGAATGTTAAATTCTTTATCGGGGTGCAGGTAGCATTTTTTAAAAATTCAAAGTTCTCAGGATATTTCGGTAAAATGATCAAAAATATAATATAGAACGAACGGTCAAATATCGTCTCATGTAATAAATAAATTATATATCGTTCAAAAGAAAAAACGACATTTTCCTGTATATAAGAATAAGATCAAGAACATTTTTCTTACAAAAAGTTGTAGTCAAAGATAATAATAACGTAATTCCAATTATGAACCTTTTTATGGATCTTACCGTCTTTCTTCTGCATAGTATCTGTAGTGTTTCTGTTCAAATAACTCGATTATTAGCTTTGTTTTAGAGCATATAAACTTAATTCGAGTGGTATTTAGTGATGATGATAATTCATAAGTATTACAAATGTTGTTGTAAAGACAAAATCCTTAGAAAAGATGTCGAGCACTGGATTTCATGCGAAAGTCTCAAGTTAGGACGAGAAAAAGAAAGACAAAATTCCTGTTATCTCATAACTGGTATTAAGAGAAGCCATTTGGAAAGATTACATCCTTTCACCTGCGAATAAAATGAATTATTCATATGTAACATTTATATATATAATTATTATAGGACTGATATTAGTATTTAATTAAAGGCTATGCAAATAGCTATTGATTTTTACGAGAACATATTTACATATCCTGCACAAAACGTAACAAAATGATACAACCCATAAAAGATAATGTAAATAATAAAATTTATTTAAATAATTTATACTATAATTTTTTAAAGCAAATTTTTAATCAAATTTATCTTTCTTTTTTTATCCAAAGGCAAATTGATACGACTCAAATTTTATTGACGAAACTGTGAACATAATGAAATCCCTATGAAAAGTATTTATACTTAAAATATACTTAAAATTTTATTAAAATGTACTTAAAATAAGTATCAATTTTAATTCACGATATATTTATAATATACCTAAAATATGCCTAATATACTCTTGAAATGTACTTTTAATGTACTTGTTTTTTGCCCAAGTACTTAAATTATATTTTTACATGTTTAAAATTTTTTTTACTGGGGGTGATCATCACCGTTGGCCGGAATTATCAATTTTTACCGGCACTATATTTTTTTAATGCTGGTCGATCGTCGTTATTTCAGTCACCGGTGATCATCACCCCCGGCTGAAAATTTAATTTAAGTATATTTTAAGAATATTTTAAATATGTAAAAAAAAAAATACACTTATATTGTACTTAAATTCTAATGTAAGTATATTTTAAATATAATTTAAGTACTTGGGCAAAAAGCAAGTACATCAAAAGTATATTTCAAGAGTATTTTAGGCATATTTTAAATATATTATAAGTATATCGCAAATTAAAAATTGATACTTATTTTAAGTATATTTTAAGTATAAAGACTTTTCATAGGGAATAAATAAATTAATTAAATTAATAGTCATTTTAAAATAAAATTTCATTTTACTTGGAAAATGGTTTTTCCTTAAAAAAAAAGAAAAATGGAAATTTCTTTTTAAGAGTAATAAAATGACCAATCTGATTATTTTGTTTATTTGAACAATCCGATTATTTTGATTATAATTCAATTACCATCATACGATTTTCTTTTAGGGGTGTTTTTCCTCTTCATTCAAATATTTTTAAGGTTCAATCTCATAATAATTTAGACACATGATTTTTTATTAATAATTATGCGTGAGAAAAAAAAAATGAATGCCGTGGGAAAGTAAATAAAAAAAAAATTACCTTGTGATCAAATTCGTGATCAACAGATTATCATTTCTTATTACCCGGTTGTTTTTTACGCAATATTTCATAAAATTGAATAATTTTTTACCAGATTACTAACGAAAACCGGATAAGAATTGGTAATCCTAATATAAAATTGTTTAATACCATTTTGAAAATGGTAATAATAATCAATAAAGTAAAATAAACGCGAAAATAACCTCGGTACATAAACATTGATTCATTAACCCAGGCGTTTTTATTTAAAATGTATGTTGTAGATTATTACAATATAATATAATACTTAACGTAAAGTTTTCGTAATCAAATTGTTGGTCAGCTGTACAGTCTGAGGTACTTTGTACATAGTACACGGGGATAATCATTCAATATTATCAAAGGATACATAAATAACCTGGAATTGGAATACAAAATATTAAATAAAAAATAAAAAAATAAAAATACTGAATTATTATAAATTTATTATTTCGTATTATTTCGTATTAAACCATGATTAAAGGAATCATTAAAAATCATTCCCAAAATCTTTATAGATTTGATCGTATTCATTCAGTCCTTTTTATAAAAAATTCCACTTTAATTGGTGCTTTTTCTCCTTCTCAATCAAAATTTTACGCTCAATCTCATAATTTTAACATATTAAAAGATTCTACGGAACATGATACTACTCTTCCTTCATTTATGGTCGGATATAAAAATGGATTTTTACCAAGACAGGTAGATAGATATTCATAGTAAACTTAAATTTTTCTAATGCCATAAAATAAAAAAATTTTGTAAATGTTTAGGATCCACTTGCAAAATTACCGGATCGATTTTATGCTCTTGAACATTTATTACAAAATATGCCAATTCATTTACCAAATGGTGGGGAAGGTTTGTTGGCAAAAGGTCAATTGGGTAACGCTGTAAAAGATTTACCGCAATTTGATGTTTCAGATATTACCGATCAAAGGTTACTTTCCGGTAGGTAATATAATTACTGCGGTATATATTGTATATATTGTATATTAATAAGTGCGATATATACTGTACTGTATAGCATTGTTTAGAGATTATACATTTTTGGCATCATCATACCTACTTGAACCATGCGATATCATGTATAGAGAAAGAAAAAGTTATGGCATCGGACGCGAAATTTTACCAAAAAATATTGCTATTCCTTTAAGTATCATCGCAAATAAATTAAACGCTTTCCCATTTATGGAATACGCTCTCTCTTACAGGTGCATATCTCCGCCGCAGCTTTTGTTTTATATTGCATAATAACTCTATTATACGAGTATATAACCTTTTTTTTTAGTTTGTATAATTATCAACGGACTGATTCTACGAAACCTGTCGTTTATTCTAATTTAAAATTGATTCGTGCGTTTGCTGGAACACCTTCGGAACATGGGTTTATATTAGTTCATGTTGCTATGGTGGCACATTCAGGAAATTTAGTTAAATATACAATGGAAACTATTGAAGCAACACAAGAAAAAGTAATTAAAGATTAAAAATACCGTAAAAGTTATATGTACTAGTTAACGTTTTTGCTGAAAAAATTCGTAAATTTAATAATAATTTATATCCTCTTTTTTTCCTACTAAAATGTTTAAAAAAAAGGATCGAGCTAAATTTAATAATGCATTGAAAAATTTAAGTGATACTATGAATTTAATTAACCAAGAAATGGAAACCATGTGGGAACGTTCTAATTCTGATGATTATTTAAAATTCCGTACATTCATTATGGGTTCCAAAAATCAACCAATGTTCCCGAACGGTATGTACCACACACAATATATAAATTACTAAATTACCAAGCGATATTTTAAGCGATATTTTATATATTAATTATTTTATTTATATATCTGTTAGGTGTTATTTATGAGGGTGTAAGCGAAAAACCATTATTCTATAGAGGTATTTTATAACTTGTATTATGATTGTGATTTTTATATGCGTTCTAATAAATAATCTTTTATTTTTTTTAGGGGAATCTGGAGCAAATGATTCAATGATTCCTTGTATGGATAATCTTTTACAAATAACTTCAAAATTACCAAAAAATCCTTTAACGGAAGTATTAAAAGATTTTAGAAAATATCGCCCTACGAATCATAAAGAATTCTTAGATTTCGTACAAAGAAGTGCCGAAGAAGTTAATGTTAGAGGTTATGCCATTCAAGTATGTATATGTGAGAGCTTTAAACTGTATTGATAATTGTTATATATCGTATTTTTGTAATTTAAAATAACGACTTTTATTTTTTTGCGTTAAAAATAGGATGCAAACAGTACCGGTGAGTTCTAATTTTACATAATAACGTTTAAAATTTCAATTCGTTTTAAATTCTGTCTAATCTGTGTAAATCTTATATTAATTTAGCATTGTATCTGGCAAATATGGATCAAATTCGAGCATTCCGTCATAGACATTGGAACTTTACAAAAGAATATATCATTAAAAATACGGCACATCCAGTAGCAACAGGGTAATTATACAAGATCAATAATCCATAATATATATTTATCAATAATATATACGTATCAATAATGTTAACTTTTTTATATAATTTTTATTAGTGGTTCGCCTATAGTAACTTGGTTACCAAATCAACTTGGTACTATATTAGATCAAATGAATAAAATAGGTCAGACGATTGATTATAATAAATTAACACCAGAAAATAAAATTATTATAGATGAAATCGTTAATAAAGTTAATGCCCAAGAAAGAGTTTTAAAGCGTGAAGTCAAATTTTTGAAACAACAATTTGGTTCTAGTCAAGATAGAGTTGTTATTTAATGTATCCTTTTAAATTTAAAAAAAATGGTACATTTATTAACACATTAAAATTATTTAATAAAATTCAGATATTCTCATTACAATTTGGACACATGTTTTATTATAGTTGATTATTCGTAAATGCCGTGGGAAAGTTAAATCAAATTCGCTTTTTTATTTAGATCAAGATCATCTCGTTTCACCCTTGTAACCATTGTGATCGAATTAATATTATATTCGTTTTTTTTTCGAGATCAACAGATTATCTCATTTCTTATCGTTATTTACATTTTTTGCCACGAAAAACCGGATAAGAATTGACAATCATTAATATAAAATTGTTTAGTACCATTTTTGAATAGTAAACAATAGTAAAATAAAATACATACTAAACATTTATAGTGACACCTCTCCTAAGTGCACTCCCCTTGGGACTATAGTAAAAAAATAGTAAAATGTGCACCTAGAAGGCGTGCATTTATAGAGAGTAAAAAATTAAGAGCTCTTATAAGTTGGACCCAGGCCCACCGTGCACTTAAAGAGAATTTATATAGTGCATGCACTTATAAAGGGTGCACTTATAGAGGTGTAACTGTATTCATTAATCTAGGCTTTTTTTTTAAAAAAAAAAAAACGTACGCTGTAAGATTATTACAATACTTAAAGTTTTCATAATCAAATTGTTTGGTCAGCTGTACAGTCTGAGAATAATCATTCAGAAGGGTCCAGGTTTCTGGAGTACAGTTATACGAAATGTTATGAATACATAACAAAAAGCTTATTGTAGCGAATGCTATACGCTATAACATATTATCTATTATCGTGTTTTATTAAAATTTGAACCGCTTTAAATTCGTTCTCTGAATTTTGAGCTAAATTTTTGCTTTTTCTTAACGTGTTTTAATAAATATCAATGTCATCCATGCTGGAATACTAACTTATATAATTGCTCACATAATCTATTTCATTGTTTTAAACTTATTAATAATAAAAGCATGTTTGATTGTATACGTGCTATTGAGTGTAATACAACGTACTATTGAGTGTAGTACATCGTACTATTGAGTGTAGTACAGAATACACTTTTTTAGTAACTTACCCCACGATCTACTCACAACCACTTTATTGCTAAAAGATTCATAAATAAACCAAAAAAATTTAGAAGATGAAGAAAAAAAATATTATAATACAAAAATATTAAATTATAAAAAAAAAAAAATTATTTCGTATTACTTCGTATTAAACCATGTTTTTGTCAATTAAAGGAATCGTTAAAAACAATTCACAAAATCTTTATAGATTTAATCGTGTTCATTCAGTCCTCTTTAGAAAAAATTCCTCTTTAGTTGATGACTTTTCTCCTTCTCAATCAAACTTTAATGTTCATTCTCATAATTTTAATATATTAAAAGATCCTATAGAACATGATACTACTCTTCCATCATTTATGGTCGGATATGAAAATGGATTTTTACCAAGACAGGTAGTAAAATGATATTATTCTAACGTCATAAAAGATCATTTTAAAAAATTTTTTTTGTAAATTGTTAGGATCCACTTGCAAAATTACCATATCGATTCTATGCTCTTGAAAATTTATTACAAAATATGCCAATTCATTTACCAGATGGTAGAGAAGGTTTATTAGCAAATGGTCAATTAGGTGACGCCGTAAAAAGAGATTTACCGCAATTTGATGTTTCAGATATTACCGATCAAAGGTTACTTTCCGGTAGGTAATAATATAATGACTGCGCGCGGTATATATTGTATATATTGTATATTAATAAGTGTGATATATCTGTACCGTATAGCATTGTTTGGAGACTATACATTTTTGGCATCATCATACCTACTTGAACCATGCGATATCATGTATAGGGAAAAGAAAGATTATGGTCTCGGACGCGAAATTTTACCAAAAAATATTGCGATTCCTTTAAATATCGTCGCAAATAAATTGAACGCTTTCCCATTTATGGAATACGCTCGCTCTCACAGGTGCATATCTCCGCAGCTATTTTTTTTACATTGCGTAATAGCCTCTGTTATACGAGTATATAACCTTTTTTTTTTAGTTTGTATAATTATCAACGGATTGATCCTACGAAACCTATCGTTTATCCGAATTTAAAATTGGTTCGTGCGTTTGCTGGAACAGCTCCGGAACGTGGATTTATATTAGTTCATGTTTCCATGGTGGCACGTTCAGGAAATTTAATTAAATGTACAATGGAAACGCTTGAGGCAGCACAAGAAAAAGTAAATAAAACATGTAAATTAACATTTTTTGGAAAAATTCGTAAATCTAACAATAATTTATATATATATTTTTTCCTCTACTAAAATAAAAAGGATCGAGTTAAATTTAATAATGCATTGAAAAATTTAATTGATACTATGAATTCAATTAATCAAGAAATGGAAACCATGTGGGAACGTTCTAATTCTGAAGATTATTTAAAATTTCGTACATTCATTATGGGTTCCAAAAATCAACCAATGTTTCCGAACGGTATGTAGTAGTAATACACTAACTGACATCTATTTTTTTAATCCTTGATGAAACAAGATTTGATATCCTTAATCATGTTATTTATTTATCTGCTAGGTGTTATTTATGAAGGTGTAAGCGAAAAACCATTATTTTATAGAGGTATTTATAACTTGATATTCGATATTATATTAAAAACTCGATATAGCGATAAAGTTCACTATATGAGAGATATGACGATATTTTTCAGATTTCTTATGTGGAGTAGTTTAACTGTATAATTGTGTTTTTTATGAGTTCTATACTTTATATTTTTCGAAGATTTTCGTTATGTAGTTTAACTATTTTATTATATTTTTTTTATGCGTTCCAATACTGTTATATTTTTTATGATTCTAACATATCGCTATATCGTAGTTTAACCGTATAATTGTTTTTTTTTATGCGTTCTAATACCGTCCTAATTCAAAATAATTTAAATAATTTTTTTTTTAGGGGAATCTGGAGCAACTGATTCAATGATTCCTTGTATGGATAATCTTCTACAAATAACTTCAAAATTACCAAATAATCCTTTAACGGAAGTATTAAAAGATTTTAGAAAATATCGTCCTGCAAATCATAAAGAATTCTTAGATTTCGTACAAAGAAGAGCTGAAGAAGTTAATGTTAGAGGTTTTGCCATTCAAGTATGTAATGTGGATCTGTAGAACTGTAATGATATGACGTATTTTGTAATTTTAAATAACTTTAAATAACAATGATTTTTTTTTTATTTTATTTGTTGCATTAAAAATAGGATGCAAATAGTACTAATTTACATAATAACGTTTTAAAATTTAAATCCACTTAAATCCCACCGTCTAAATTTGTTTAAATCTGTCTAATCTGTATAAATCTACTTACATTAATTTAGCATTGTATCTGGCAAATATGGATCAAATTCGAGCATTTCGTCATAGACATTGGAACTTTACGAAAGAATACGTCATTAAAAATTCGAAACATCCGGTAGCAACAGGGTAATTATACAACACATATCAATAATATATATACTTATCAATAATATATATTATAATATTCAATAATATATATGTATCAATAATATTAACTTTTTAACACAATTAACTTATTTCATAGTGGTTCACCTATAGTAACTTGGTTACCAAATCAACTTGGTACTATATTGGATCAAATGAATAAAATAGGTCAAACGATTGATTATAATAAATTAACACCAGAAAATAAAATTATTATAGATGAAATCATTAATAAAGTAGATGCCCAAGAGAGAGTTTTAAAACGTGAGGTCAAATTTTTGAAAGAACAATTTGGTTCTAGTCAAGATAGAGTTGTTATTTAATGTTTCTCCTTAATAATTTAAAAAATAGTAGTAGTATTTTAACTTTGTTAAATTATTAAATTATTAATAAAATTCAGATTATTAAATTATTTAAATTTTCATAAATTTTCTAAAATTGGTTATATCATTTTAACGTATAGCGTCATTTTTACCATTGTAGAGAGATGGTATTTTTCATGCAAATTAGTTGAAATTAGAACAAAATCATTAAATTAGATCAAACTTAATTTTAAATAAATTATAATTTTCTCATAGTAATATAAATCTACTTATATTAATTTAGCACTGTATCTGACAGATATGGATCAAATTCGAGCAACTTGTCATAGACATTGGAACTTTGAATTTTACGAAAGAATGAATACATCCAGTATCAACAAAGTAATTATACAACACATATCAATATATATATCAATAAATAAAGTATACGTATCAATAATATTAACTTTTTAACATTTTTTCATTTATATTAACTTTAACTTTTTAATAATGGTTCACCGGTTAATGAATAAATTAAGTCAACCGATTGATTATAATTAACATCAGAAAATAAAATTATGAAATAATTAATAAAGTTAATGCCCAAGAGAAAGTTTTAAAATGTGAGGGAAAATTTTTGAAACAATTTGATTCTAGTCAAGATAAAGTTGTTATTTAATGTTTCCCTTTAACTTAAAAAATAGTAGTAGTATTTTAACGTTGTTAAATTAATAAAATTTAGATATATTTAAATTTTCGTAATTGGTTGGATATTCCAATTCAACGTATAACATCTTATCTCCATTTAGAGATAGTATTTTTACATATTCAAGTTAGTTGAAATTGGAGCAGATAAACTTAATTATAAATTTTCCCATAGTAATATAATTATACTTATATTAATTTAGCATTGTGTCTGACAGATCTGGATCAATTCGAAATGTACCGTAACCATCAATTCGTCATAAACATTGGAACTTTACGAAAAGAATGAATACATCATTAAAAATTCGAAATATCCGGTAGCAACAAGGTAATTTATACAATACATATCAATAATATATATAGTATTTATCAATAATATATATAGTATTTATCAATAATAAATACTTATCAATAATAAATACTTATCAATAATAAATATAAATATTTATCAATAATATATACATATCAATGGTTACGGTACATTTCGCCAAAGTTTATTTCGCCGAAACCCATTTCACCGAGGCCATTTCGCCAGAGGGAAGTTTCGTCGAAGCCCGAAGGGATATTTCGTCGGATGGACGTTTTGTCGAATAGACATCTTTTCCCCGAATCGTTTATTTTGTCGAGGGACATTTCGCTGAAAATATTCCTTAATCAATACAAAGAAAATAAAAATGTTTCGGAAAATTGATGAGTACGAAATTATTAAATATAATTAATTTTTCTTTACTGTAATTAAAATATAATAAATAAACGCAACTTGTAATGTATAAATAATTCGTTTGTCTTATAAAAAAGAAAAGGTAAACTGAAAAATTTCATATCTTCGGCGAAATGTCCTTCAGTAAAATGACCATTCGGTAAAATGGCCATTCGGGGAAATGGCACTTCGGTGAAACATCCCTTCGGCTAAATTGCTTCGGCGAAGTGGGTTTTGGTGAAATGGACTTCGGAGAAAAGTCCGGATACCCATATCACCATCAATAATATATATTATATTTCATCAATAACATATACGTGTCAATAATATTAACTTTTTTTATTTTTTCAATTTTTATTAACTTTCCATTAAACTTTTTATAATGGTTCACCGGTTATCAAATCAACTTAATATTATATTGGATCAAATGAATAAAAATGAGTCAACTGATTGGTTATAATAAATTAACACCTGAATATATATAAAATTATGAAATCATTAATAAAGTTAATGCCCAAGAAAAAGGTTTAAAACGTGAGGTCAAAATTTTGATCCTAGTCAAGATAGAGTTGTTATTTAATGTATCACCGGTTACCAAATCAACTTAGTATTATATGAATAAACGATCGATTATGAAATCATTTATAAAGTTTTAATACCCAAGAGAAAGTGAGGTCAATCCTAGTCAAGATAGAGAATAGAGTTATTATTATTTAATGTTCCCCCCCTTAATTTTTTAGTAACACTATTTTTTTAACGTATTAAAAAATTATTGTAATTAAAATTCAAAAAGATATTTCATTTAAATTTTCTAAATTGGTTATGAATTCAACGTATTATATAACGCCTTATCTCCATTTAAAGAGATTACGTATGCAAGTTAGCTGAAATTAGAGTAAAAATTCATTTTAAATTAATTAATAATTCATAATTTTCCCATAGTAGCCGACTTTGAAAAAAGGTTTAAGAAAAAGGAAATATCAGAGTATATGCGGACTTAATCTTGATAAAAAACTTGTTTGAAATGTTTTGAAATATATCACGCCCTCAGGTAATAAAAAGCACTATTTGTCACACAATTATATATCATACTAACGCTATGACATTTTTAAAAATCGTTACACCAACCATTTCATGTATTACAAAGATGACGAAATCTACAATAATCAATATAAATAAATAACCCGGGTGGCGTACATTATATTTTAACCTTATTTAGACGCAGCAACATCAGCAGAGAGAAAAAGAAAGAATAATCTATATAATAAAAAAAAATTATTAGAATAACATTAGAATAATATTAGAATAATAGCATTTGAAACAATCATAAATATACTGTATATATATTTTTTTTATTACTCGGTAATTTCCTTCTCTACATTTCTTAATATATATTCCATTTTAGAAATCTTTTAGGCGTCCATTTTCATACGCCATTTTTTTTTGTATTCCCGTTAACAATTTGACGCCAGAATTGATATTTCATTTTCAAATAATTGTAAGAAAAAAGAAAGTCAAATTACGTAATAATAGTTTGCACGTCACGATTGTCAGATAGTAAGACTTATTTCATTGTTAAAATAGCGTAAATCATTTATACAATAGTTATTAAGAAAGTAGGATTAGATGATTTTTTTTTTTTTAATATGCTCACAAAAAAAATTGCATGCTCACCAAAAATTATATGCTCATAAAGAAAATGTAGTGCATTTAACGAGCATGATAAATGCA
The DNA here is from genome assembly GCF_026210795.1 of Rhizophagus irregularis. Taxonomy (NCBI): domain Eukaryota; kingdom Fungi; phylum Glomeromycota; class Glomeromycetes; order Glomerales; family Glomeraceae; genus Rhizophagus; species Rhizophagus irregularis. The sequence continues at coordinate 3,709,946 of NC_089446.1, read as the reverse complement.
ATAAAATGCGATAAAAAATGAATGAAAATATTCTTTCATGAAATTTACCAGATGATCCTTTTGACATATGTATATGTTCGTAAAAGTGGCACAATTTCCTGATATGAACAAATAATCAAATAATCACACTGTTGTGATTACGGAAGTAACTGCCTATAAAGTAAAATGTTTGTTATGGGGTAAATATAGTACACCACAAAAATCCCACCAATTCCAACTAGTACTCTGGTGATTACTCCTTAATTCATTCATTTAAGGGGGGGAGGGGAAAATTACTTATCTCGCGGAACAGTCCGTTTTTTATTCGACAAATATATATATTTTATCTTTAAATTATCTAGTTTTAAAATTACTTTATAAAGTATTATTTATTTTTTTTTTAACGTTAATACGTCATATCCAATATATATAATTAATTGTGATACATTCATAAAATTATTATTTTTTTTTTTGAATTCAAAAAGATGTGCCCAATCAAATGGCGTAAGTTGTACTGATCAAATGCACAGTTTTTGTACTTGCACTATAATTCAATATAATTTTTAATTTTAATTTTATAATCTTTTTCGTTACAAAATTTCTTTTGAAGAAAATAACTGATAAGGTAATTTTTTCTCAAGAAATTAATAAAAAAAATTGGTTTTTTTTTTAAAGTTTTTTATTTTTAATTTTTTTTTTTGTTTATTTAAGTAAATATAGGTCTGTGCACTTTATATATTATAAAGATAAATATTATTCTTTTTTAAATATTTTGTCAATATTTTTAGCCAAGTAATTGGAAATAAATTGAAAATATATAATATAATTATATTATATATTATTTACTTGTACGATGTAATTGATATCATTATAGAATATATTAATATGACTTTTTTTGTATATAAAGTTGAGAAACAATCACACTTTTTTTGTGTAATAAATAAATAAATAAATAAATATCTTTTTGACTTCAATCTCCGTTTATAAAGAAAAAAAAAACTTAATCTTTGATCAATAAAAATGATAGAGATACGCAAACATATTTATAAATACGTAATTATATATATATATATACACATATATATATAATAAATACGTAATTAATTAATTCCATACTCCTTACTATATATAATATTAATATTTCTTTTCAATTAATATTAATTTCATTTTCATAATATTCTTATTCTCGTACTTTTTTTTTTTGGCTTCATTTTGGATTTTCGGAAGAAACATTAAAAATTTAAGGTACTAATCATCTTCTACAAGAGGTATATTTTCCCCATGTTGATGTTAATCAAAAATTCACATGTATGTTAAGATCTTAATATAAACAAAAAACTAAGCCACCAAAACTTTTTTTAAAAGATTAGCCCAATTAGTTTAAGTGAATTGATAAAACATTCTTCACATAATTTTCATAATATTTTACATAATTTTTTTATAATTCATTTTAATTTTTCGTGGAGAATGTCAAAAATTATTGTACATACCTTCCTAATATCGTAATATATCGTAATATGTAGAACATTGATAATGCTTCCCATCAAAACTGTCAAAATAAATTCGCTTCTAATGGTTTCTTTGTGAAAAAAAAAAAATTATTAATAATAATAATATTGTTCATTCATGTACGTTTTGATGGTTTGCATATCAGCGAAAAAAGATGTAAGCGAAAAAAAATCAATTTTTCTTTGTAAAAAAAAAAAAAAATGTTACAAGGAATTTGAAAACATCCATTGTTTTAAAAAAAAATGTTTATCGTGTCTAATTTGAATTAAATTATTTGTAGAAAAAAAAAGAAGAAAAAAAAAAAAAAATTTTTTTTAAACAATGAGGTATTTTTTTTTTGTTTCAAACATTTCATACATATCATACATAAATACAACAAACCCGGTTTATTTAAGATAAGAATATATTTCACATGTACTTTTCCACCAAAAATGGAGTAAGGTTTTAAAAAAGGGTTTTTTGTCGGGATTATCCTTGTCAATTAAAGATTGTTGGGCGTTTATACAGCATAAAAAATCTAAAAAAATTATAGAAATTTATTTATACTTTTAAAGTATTTCCTATCATTTGCATAATAATAAAGAAGAAGAAAATAAAACAGGAATAATGGAGAAATTCGGAATAAAGAGCACCGACGCCAAAAATGTGAACTGTGCGTAAAGTTTATGTGGTAATTTTCCCAAGAGACCGTTTTTTCAATGGTTTTGATTACGTCATCAAAAAAGTTTGTTTAACGTAAAAAGTTATGAAATTTTTATGATATAAAGTTTGTAATTATCTTGATATATTTTTATTGATAAGCGTAATGTTTTTGTAAAAAAAAAAAAATTTAATTAAGCTATTTTCGCTGTCAATAACTGCACAACTGCATAACTGCATAACTGCAATCAAACAAATCAAGGTACATTTATTACGCGTAAATCAAAGATGACCCAATCATTTCTTTTGTTATATTTTGTCATTTTCTTTCCCCACATATAAACTCTTAACAACTTTGGAAGTTTTTACTCCGCACATGACGTCTCAGTTTATGCATCTTTTGTGTGGAGAATCACTTAAAAGAACAATGTTTCCTATTGTCGTTAATTTGGAAGGGGAAGAGAGAGAAGAGGGGAGGGTGATTGGGATAATATAATGAAATTTTGAGATATGATTGTCTTGACATTTTGACATTTCACACAGTAAACGCATGGGGTAGTATTATATAGTATGTAGTATATGTAATGTAGTATATATATGTAGTGTTAGTAGTATATATTATATTATTAAATTATACTATTATTATTTATATATACTTATATATTATATATACTTATATATTATATATATTATATATTATATATACGGTATATTGTATTTTTATATTACATTATCATTTTGACAAGTACTTTGACAGATATTTATTTTATAACTTTCCCAAATTAGCTTGATATCTTGGTTTTTAATGTACAACAATTTTAATGTTGTGTGTGTGCAATTTTTGTTTCAAGTTTTTTCTAAAAGACAATTTTATTTAACTTCTCATTGAATAATTAAATTTAGTACCGAAATGAGACCAAATTAATACTTTGACTGAAAATCTAAATTAAACACAAGATCATGCTGATATGAAAAAATTTTCGTGAAACAGATATTTTTTTTTTTACAATATATAAACGAGATGCTTTTTCGTTAACTCGCCTCTTTTCTTTAGGCTTCTACTCGAACCTCATAAAACAGGGATATTCCATTACCTTCACCTTTTTTCTTCCATAATGATTCGTTTAAATTAAACGTGTGTGGTTTCTGAGTCATTGCGAAAACTCTCCTCTTTTTTTTTTATATTTCGTTTTTTCCTCTTATTATAAACTTATTATTTTTTTTAAATTTCAATTTTTTTTATTTCTTCTTTTTTTCCGTGAATTCAGAGAAAAAATTTTGAAAAAAATTAAAAGGAAAAAAAAAAAACTGTACAGAGTATACACACACAAGAATTTCTACCCTTTTTTTTTTTAACAATACAGATTCGCCTCCATATATATATTTTTTTCTTTTTTTTATGACTTTTTAACGTTTCTTACCTTTTATCTCAAAAAAAAATCCGGCACTATATAAAACGACTTTTCGATTACCGAATTTGAAACGTTTTCGTCTTGACTCAGAAACAGCACACGTAACCTCTTTCCCTTATACACCTTATACTCTCTATTTTAACGTTTTTTTTTTCGTTTTATAAATTTATTTTTACGAATTAATCAATCTTTCAAAATTTCGTTGAAATGATTTGATTTAAATTATAAAATTCGATAGGACAATTTTTTTTTTTAAACATTATTTTCGTTTTACCGATTTTATTTCAAAAACATCTTTTTTTATCATATTGTTATGAAATGTTGTCACGTGCGAATAAGTTTTTAAAACGGAGCTCAAATTTTGAAGGAGATTGTGTTGGTGTCGGCAATATTTAAGGATTATTTTCCTTTACATCTTAAATTCACTTGAATATCCGGCGAGGAAGGCCAGCATTTTTTTTCAACAAATATTTTTCGCCGATTTGAAACCTGTTCGAGAATCACGTGTACATTTAAATTCCGATTTTTACGTTTCCCTGTTCTCGGTAATTATTATTTATACTTTTGACTTGCATTTTTGACATCTGAAATAACATGCAACTTACATTCTCATGCATACTATTATTATTATTATTATTATTATTATTTTAGATCTCTAATGAATGTATCATGTATCTCATGTATCATGTTCATTCTAAACATCTCTTTATTTAATGACATCGCTCCTAATTTTTTGATTGTCACCTGTTCTCGTGATAATCGACGGTCTTGCCCTAATCAATCATAAGGTAAATAATAATCATCTTTAATCATTGTTTGTAATTGTTGTATATATGTTTTAAATGCAAAAATTTTTAATCAATCATTTTTTTTTATTTTAGACCTCTCAATTAAAATATTAGTCCTATATTATAAAAAAATTGTGTTAGAGTTTTTTTCAAAAAAAAAAAAAAAAAAAAAAGTTCTCTTTTTTTTAACTCTACACCGTTGAATAACAACAAAACTATTATAGATTTATTTTTTTTTCTTTTATTTTCTTTTACTTTTTTTTACTTTTTATCTTTTTTTTTCTTATTTTTTTTTCTTCTTTTGTACTATTTGTAAATAGATTTCTTTTTTATTTAATATCTTCTTTTCTTTTTTCTCATAACATTATCTTCTCTTTACTCCTTTTCTGTATTTTTACCATTTTTTTCTCTTTTTCCAACCTTTTTTATATCAACAATAATATAAAAAAAATTACAAAAAACAAAAAAAACCTAAAAAAAAAAACTGAATCAAATTTTTTTCAAGTGATTATTTTTCAAAATGTTTAATTTGCCGTTTAATACTTTGCCAGTATTGCCCATAATTGTCCATATTGTATGTATTGTCCATATTGTCCTTATTTGTCCATATTGTCCACTATAAGATCATTCATCACGACTATTATTTTTTTCCTCACTAAAAAAAAAAAATGAAGTCGATCAACAGTCAAAAAAAAAAAAATAAAAAAAAAAAAAAAAAAAAAAAAAAAAAAAAAAAAAAAAAAAAAAATTATAAATTCTTTTGCTGACAAAAGAAATCTGACAAATCAAAATGATCTACTTATCATTTTTTTAATTTTTTCAGTTGTCAAAAAACAGAACGAATAAAAAAAAGAAATGATTTTACGTATCTTCATTATCTAATATAATGTGATCCCCCTTAAACATATTTTTGAAAATATTTTTTGAATCCTTAAACCCCCGAATTTTTTTTTTAAAAAAAAATTCGGAATAAATCGGATGCGTTGAAAATTAAATTTTTTTTTAATAGTTTTTTTTTTTTTATTATTATTAAGGAGGGGTTATAAAAATTTTTTAAAATTTAGGTTTATCCTAAAATTGTATATCCCGAAAAGTTAACAGTATAATTAATTCAAAAAAAAAATAAAATAAAAAATAAATTTACTTTAAACCAAATTTATTTATGATCTACCGGCTACCGGCTAAAACTTTATTAATTATTTTAAAAAAAATGTTCAGGGACCTTTTTTATTATTATTATTATTATAATTATAATAACTGATAATAATAACTCCCCCATAAAAAATTTGTATATGATGTAAAATGAAATAATAAATGAAATAATAATATGATGTAAATTCGCCACCTTTTTATGTTACATTTTGTTACATTTTGTTACATATTCTCCCAAGTTTTTTTTGTCATGAAATCACGAAATCGAATTTTTTTTACGCGTCTTATACAAATTTTATAAACTGAATTTTCTAATAGAAATGTTACAAAAAATAATTAATTATTATTTTTTTTTTTATATATACGGATTTTTTGTTTTATACGAACTTTTTTTTATAGAAATAGAATAAATTTTTTTATAGAATAACCTTTTTTTATAGAATAACCTTTTTTATAGAATAACCTTTATATATATATATATATATATTCACTAATGTTACTCGAAAAAAAAATAAAAAAAAATGGCTTATAAAATAATATTGAACTTTTTTTGTATTGTATGTTTTAAAAATATTCCGCGCCCCGAAATGTAAAATGTAATTCATTTATATGTCGTGTTTAAATAAACATAAAAGTGATGTATTATATAAATTATATTTAAGATTTGAAAAATAAGATTTTTTGGCATTCATTATACGTAGTAAAAAATTCTTTTTTTTATGCAAGATTGATATTGTAATACTGTATTATATATGCAAATATTTACTTTTTTTTATTATTTTGATTTGAAAAAGAAAACTTTGTTGGTATTTTTATTTTTTTATTCTCTTTTCTCTCTAAAAATACATTTTTTTTTTATAGTTTATAATAGAAATAGATTTTGATCTTGGATCATATACTCATATAGTCGTATACTCATATAGTCATATCATATATACTGTATATTTTATAATTTATAATAGCGGATCATATACTGTACATATTGGGAAATCGCATTGACAAGATACAATAAACTGATTACATTATTTTAATACCAAGGTTTAAAAATCTATACTTGCCGTCGGTTTAGTTATGCTTTCACGTGAATCATAAATCCCACTTATTTCATGTAATAATGTAAAACCTTTAAATATTTTCTTTATAATAATTTATCCAAATGGCTCAAATTTCAGATTAAATTTTTTTTTAACCTGCCTTAATACCTGTACCATAGTTTCTTTACACTACCTTTATTACCTTTACACTACTTTTACACTATCTTTACACTATCTTTACTCTATCTTTTGCACTCACTATCTTTACATTATCTTTGCATTCACTATCTTTATATATTATCTTTGCATTCACTACCTTTGCACTATCTGTTATATGTTATATATTGTTTAATTTAAATATACATACTATTATTACTATATAAATGCCAAATTTTTAAATTGTCTTTAAACATATAAATACACTAATGAATGATAAATAAATATACAAATGTTCATAAGTTAATAAAGTCACAATCATGATATAAAATTACAATTACACTAAAATATTACTAATGTTACTAATGTTACTAATGTTACTAATGTTCATAATTTCAATTCTAATATTAATTCTAATAAAATGTTCAGTTTCTTCCCCACCAACTATCAAACATTGAGGTTCTTCCAATAGAAGTTCTGGCTGTTTTTTTCAAGAAATTTCCCATACTTCCCACACCATCAACAACTCCTCCAACCATACCAGACATTGAACCAACGGAATTTACAGAAACTGGTCGTGATAATATTGGTCTTTGATCCTCAATCATCGACTCATATTTACTAGGAGTTCGAGAGGATTGTGAGAGGGAACTATAATGAGGTTCATCAAAAACAGATCGAGCTTGGCGAAGCTCTTCAAGTATCTATTAATTTAATTAAGGATTAAATATTAATTTTTATATATATATTGTAAATAGTTATTTCACGGAGATACTGAACGTCCCGTATACAATTTTAAAATACTGATAGACTTTTTAGTTTCAATAATCAAATAATCAAGATATAAATACCTTTTCATAAACTTCGATTTGCCCGTCCAAATATTGTTTCGTATTTTCCCTGAAATCTTGAACACGCTCATCGTGAATTCGGTCTACTTCTGCAAGTGTAACATTAAATACCGTATCACAACGAGAACGAATCGTTTCAATATCTACGTCCTTATTGAGGTAATAAATAACAATTAGATATTATTTCTTTCATATTTATAGATTATAAAAATCTTACCCCCAAATGCTGTAAACTCTCATTTTCTTCGGATACTTCTTTGAATTTCTTGTAAGCGCCCGTGTGCATATCAACTAAAGGCTACAAAATTAGGAATATCTATTTGGTTAAGTTGATTCAATTTTTGTAGATGATATAATAATCTAATACTATGTAAATCATTGACTTTCTAGTACTGAAATTCATGATCGGCCTGGATTATGTATATAAACCATTTATTCTCCCTTGAATTGTAATTTAATAAATACCTCATTATTGCTAAATGGATAATTATGCTCTTTAAAATTTTCAATCCATGGAATTACCGCTTCTTTTGCCTATATGTAATATGTAATATATGTAATTATTATCAAGGAATTCATATAAAAATGAAAATTTATTTATGACTTACATGTGAATCATGCAAATCTGCTATCGTTTGCATGCTTTCGACTGTTGACTGAAGTGCTTTTGTAAGACTGAGACAAGCTGAAAAAAAAAAATGATAAATAATTAAAAAAATATTACCTGTTATATTAATTAATCAAGCAAAAATCAAAATAATTTAGAATATTTACCATAACATCCATCCCTCCAACACCATGCACCATCTTCATTCGTAGATTCAAATCCGTCCCCAGAATTATGACCTGTGATAAGTCTCAACAGAGCAAAACTCACTCTACGATATTGATGTTGCATTTCTATATGAAACAAACCATTGTTATTTAAAAATTATAACATCTCGAAATTAGAAGAATTATTAATTACCATCAAGAGAATCCTTATGAGCTTGTGAAGCTTCATTTATCCAGGGCATTAATTTTTCCATTGCACGTGCATGCGCTTCAAACCGTTCCATCGTCTCAATCTCACTAATTAGATCATATATATTAGATTTATTATATATATTCATATATAACTATTGAAACTTACCCGTCATCAACATTAAATTCGGGATGATAAACATGTTGGAAAAACGCGTGACCAACTATCTTGTCAGACTCAAACCGTTTTTCTTGTTTACGCCATTCCTAAAAAGTTAAATGAATTATTAGATTTGATATTATAACCTGGTTTAGAGTAAAATATGACACGTTACTGATTCGTCCTCACAACTCAAAAAGTGAGTTAATAAATCTGAGTATCGAATAACTGGATGACGAGCTAAACGATTAATAAATCGTTCCAGTGCACGACGACGTTTTTCTATGAATTCCTCGTTGAAGCGTCCGGAATATTGTTTTTCTGGTAGAGGTGGAAGAACAAATGCACCAAATTTAGCAGACAACCGATTATATAACCATTCAAATTGACTGAATCTTCTTTCAACAGTAACCCGAACACCATTCGGAAACTGACAAAGTAATTCCAATATTTAGTCACACATTCAAAGCATATATGAAAAAGTAAGAATTCCGAAAAATTTACCAAAGATGTCACATAGAATATTGTGTACTCGGATACACCTCCAAGTTTAACACGTTTCTCAGGATTGTGGACTATAACCTTGAAAAGAACTGCTTTCTCATGCCAACTTGGTCCACTCTAAACAGATTAACAAATTGGGGTTAGTTTAATTAAAAATCATATTCACGTAGAATTATTTACCTGAATGTAATGTTTATCAGACTCTGTTATTTCATCTCCTTCTTCATTATCTCCCTTCGATTCATTAGCCGAATCACTATCTGCAAATAGTTCTCCGCCACTTAAAATAAATTCTTCAACGCCGGTAGTAACAAACCAACTAAATCGATTCAATTGTCTTCTGCCTAATATAGTACTACTACGGGAGGGACCATTAGATATTGGTGATGTAGTTGATGAAACCATGGAATCATCAGATTCACAAGATAATGTGGGAGAAAGAGCTAAATTATGAAGTTCCGCAAACTCGGTAGTATACTAATCAAATCAATGATTAGTGATTTTTTATTTCCTAAAAAAAAATAATAGTAAAATGTAGTAAAAGCAAAAACTTACTGTTATATAAGCTTCAGGGACAAGTCCTGTTATACCATCTTTTTCAGCCAACGACCACCCTTCAGATAAGCGCTCTTTCAAAACGTTAAGAACATCACCAGCTTTAAAAGACAATTCCTGATATGATTCACCCTCAAAGTTATATAAAGCTCTAGCTTGTCGACCAACTGGTTGAGTAAAAATTTCAGAAGCTCTTGGAGTTTTATCGTCTGCAGTTTTCTCATTAGGTGATACTGGCGTGGCCGGAGGTGACTCAACTATTGACTCAGTTATTGAATAAGTTGAATAAGTTGAATAAGCTGAGGAAATTGTATCTCGTTTTTTAGGACCTATAGAAAGTCTTGCCGGCTTTGGTGGGACAACTGGACGAACTTTAGACATTATAATAAATTGTTGAGTTGAATGCGTAAAAGGTAGGGAAAGAACTTTTTAGAGAATCATTATCTCCTTTTTTTTCTTTTTATTCTTTTAATAAAATTCGAATTCCCCCTTATTGTTTGTTACCATATTTGGATTATCTAAAATTCGAAGGAGTTGTTAGATCAGGTGCAATATCACTGGTCACCACATACTATTTTGCGTGACCCGAACAAAAGATCGACGTGTATTTTTCCGACTGTCATTTGCGAATATTTTTATCTCAGAGAAATGATCTTGGTTAGAGAAATTAAGTCTGTATTTATGATACAGTATTATCATATTATGATTTATGATAACTTAATATCATATAAACGCTTTTATTATTTTTTTGTCCCAATTGTACAAAATTCTCACTTGGTTCCTCTTTTGTTGTAATCGTTTTAATTGAAAATTTCTAAAGCTAAGTTTGGAAAGAATAGTTTTTAATGAGAAATGCGAAAAATTTGATTTTTATAAGAAAATTTTGTTTTAATAATATGTAAAATTTCGAGAAAGAAAAGATTTGTTATAACCAAAATTTTCGCGAAAATCATGAATGATCTAGTAATTACTTTAATTTTTATGATTAGTACGATACTAGTACGACAAGGGCACGATCACCTTTTATTATTTGCATGTAAAAAACTAAACTAATTGACGTTTTCCAGATGTCATGTCAAATTTCGGTTTTCGTTAAAAGTTCTGTATTACAAGAACTTTATCTGTTACATGCTACCATGTGTTGATGTGTCTCATGATTTTGATCTTATGCACAAATAAATCATCCCACTGATCGTCATCCATAATCGTTTTCCCACTCTCTCTTGATAATTTTTATTTTTTCAAGTTGCAATGGTTTTTTCAGACCTAGTGCTAACATTTTTAAGTTTTTGGGCATTTGTACATGTTATATATCGTATATTATTACGGCAAAATTCATTGGTATTGACTTATTATTTTTCAGTTAATTATTTTAACATAATTATTTAATAATCTAGTTTATTTATTTATTTTTTTTCCTTTAGCATGGTACACATCAACATTTATCCAGAATAAATATTCCATTAAGTCATCTTCCAGTATCAAATCCAAATTTAGTATTTCATAAACCACCAACAGTAACACTTAGTTATTTTTGTCTTCGCTATAAAACAACTAAATTTAATGCATTTTTCCAGTCACTTGCAAATAGAGCACCAAAATTCTGGAAAATATGGTTTGATATAGGAGTTTTAGTCGGAATTTCAGCAATGATAATTGGAATCGGTGTTATGATTTTAGCGGGATGGAAATTATTAATGGGAATGATTAGATCAGTTGAATTTAATTTCCAGAATCATGATATTAATGATAATAATTTTTCTTTACAACCGAAACTTGTGAAAAGAAGTGGAGAAATAAATCATCAAATTGAAAAGAATAATGAAGATCACCAAGTATTTATACCCGTAGTAAGTGTTTGTTTATAAGTGAATAATCACAATCGATTATAAATTCACATTTCACTGTTATAAAGATACCTGGAGTGACATTACCAACTTCACATCTCATATATTATCTTATTGCGCTTTTGATTTGTGGAATTATTCATGAGGCTGGACACGCCATTGCTGCTTACCGGTATTTTTTTTTAAAAAAAATTTTTTACTAAAATTTATGTTAACTAATTATATTTTTTATTGTGTTGTAGTGAATCCGTGCCAATAGATTATACAGGAATATTTTTATATTTTTTTTATCCTGGAGCATTCGTTAGTTTTTCTGACTTGCATTTTAACAAATGTTTATTCAGAGAAAAACTTCGTATATTATGTGCGGGAGTTTGGCATAATATAGTCATATTTCTCTTTGGAATGTTTATATTGAATTCAGGAATAATTACATTATCAATGAGTCTCACTGGATATAGGTCTGTAGAAGGAACTGGAGTTAGTGTTATTAGTGTCGAGGTAAGAAAAATTATAATTATTTAACGTTTCGTTTATTTGATTTTTTTTTTTCCATTGATGTTTAAAAAAAATATATATGTATAAATATTCATGTTAAATTAGAGTACAGATTTAACTGGAATATTATATCCTTCAACATTAATAACAAAATTAGACGATTATGACTTGAATGAGGCTTCATTGGATAAATGGAACAATTTTTTGTTAAAAAATTATGAATTAACAAAAGGTAATTATGGATTTTGTGCATCAGAAAAGGATATTACACCTTCATTAGATTGTTGTGATATCACCGCAGTTCATCCTTATGGAAATTCAGAAAACAAAGAAATTTCATGTTTTCAACGATCTGATCAAAATAGTTCACATTATAAGGTAAAGATCTCGAACGGCTTTTTACACAAGAATTTTGATCGTGAGAATTCTTCACGGTTATACCTAATGTTACTATATTCTCTTTTTTAATAATAATTAATTACTAAATTAAGATTTTCTTTTTTTTTTTGTTTAAAAGGAATTAAGTTGTCTTCATGCAAGACCAATATTAGTTAACATAAATGAACAAAGGTGTAGAAAGGATTTGGATTGTGATAATCCTTTACCTATGTGCGTATTACCATATACGCCTTCTGGGTTCCCCGTTCCCGTGAGGATTTATTTTAAACATCCTCCGTGGATTGCAAATCAAAAGGAAAATAAAGAACAAGTTTTATTATGGCTTGGAGACTTAGAAAACTTGTGGGAAATAGTACAAGTTAGTACTCTTCAACCAAGATGGTCATGGGTTCCTCTATGGATTCCTTTCACTGTAGAAATAATCATAAGGCAAATATAATGTTCATATTTTGTTATAATTATTGGATGAGGTAATAAAAGTATCGATTTTCGGCCGATATTTCCATTCCAATAATATTATCAGTCAGACTACTAGGTCCGTGAGGATCGACATTTTCCTAATAACCTGATTGGTAATAATCTTTAAAATATGTTGTATACTAAATTACATTTATTTCATCGTTTTATTTATAGGTATACAGTATCATTTTCACTTGCACTATGTATATTAAACATATTACCAGCATTTCAATTGGATGGATATCATGCATTAACAACAATATTAACACGATTATATGAAGTTGATGATAGAGCGAGCACTGCAATAAGCATTAGTAAAAGAACTCGACAAAGGAAAAACCTAGAAAATGGAGTTGTTTATGGTGTTACCGGTTTAGTTGGTTGGGTTGTATTTGGGACTTTAATTTCCGGTGTATTTTTTGAAGGACATTAAAAACCACAATTCACAAATTAAAATTTATTTATTATGATATAAATAGTAGCTTATTTTATGAATAATTCGTGTTTCTTATCTAAATCATTACAGAATAAAATGAAACATTAACTTAAAAGAAAGACTACTGACTGTATGGAGTAATGTATAAAGAGCAAAATTTATTTAACAAGTGACAAATTAGAATAGATCAGCATGATCATTGCAAATGTATACATGTTATCATAATTATTAATAAATATAAAGAGTATAGCAAGTACAATATCAAGCAATTGAATTTTAAAACTGCACAAGAATTGTTTAATTTGTATTATTTATTAACTAGGTTGTTTAACCATAGAAATAAAAAAACTTTCATATTTAATTTAGAATTATACATTTTACACAGTTTTACCATTCTTTAGAATTAAAAAATATTATGAATAAATTTAATAAATTTGAATAAAATATTTTTATTTAACTGGAGAATAGGTATATAAAAGCTTATAAATAGGTAAGCATAAAAAGTTCACTTCCAGTAACTTTATACTTTTCAAAAAACTTCCTTTAATTCTGTAATCCAATTATCACCATTCTTTCCTTCAAAAATTGATTAACTTTTTTTGATATCCAGTTCTTAACTTGAAAATAATAAGGATTTTTAATTTGAAGTTTTTGTTTTTCAGATTGGGATTTTATATCAAATTTTAAATAAGGTAATGTAATATTTAAAATTTGAAAAGAGATAATTAAACCAATTTTTTTTAATAAATAATGTTTTTTTAGATATTAGAAATTTGTTAAAAATACCATTCCATAAAAAAATAATTCAAAAGAAATAAGGAATATAAAGTTTGTAAAAATGAGAGTTTGATGAAAATTTTTATATAAAATTTTTGAAGTCATATTTATAAAACAAGTAAAAAAAATTTCTTATACAATTACTTATATGACAACTGATGATTCATAATCTTTAATTATATGTAAAAATATCATATAAACTGAAATAAATTGATATATAATTAAAATTTTATATAATTTATTTTACTATAATATAATTTTTTGTAATATATATCCTTTAAATAATAAGAAAATTGTGCAAGCATTGTTTAAGTAATTATATATGTAAAATTGCATTAATTAATCTAGAATTTTTTTTTATTTTTGAATAAAAAACATCATCAAATTTATGTTAAAAATATTATTTCTTTATATAAATTATTTTTTTGTATAGTTATTTTATAGGTAAAAAAATTAGCAAATTTTATAAAATTTTACAGAGATAATCACATCATGTTTCTCAACTATATATCCTAGAAATTTGAAATTTACATATGTTATATTAGGTAGGTAACCTTAATAAAATTCTTTTAAAAGATTTTTAAGATCGTTATTATTATATATAATATATTTTACAAATAATTTGTTAAAAAGTTTAATATTAACCATTTTTGCATAATATATATAAAAAAAATAATACTATAATCTTAAATTATAAAAACAAATAATTTTATTTATTTAAAAAAAATATTTGTAATTTATTATTAAAAAATTTTACTAATTTTTATAATTCATTATTAAATTTGCAAGTCAAATATATTTATCAAAAAAATGTATTTCTTTATAGTCTACTAATAGAATCTTAAACATTTAATATAAAACTTATTATTTTTGCAATTATCTTAGTATTTAGTAATCTGATTTGAATGAAATTTTTTTTATTTTATAAAGTTTAATATTAATTATAAATTAAAAAAAAGTTTTTCAAAATTGGCTAATTTTTTTTTTTAAAAAAATAATTAAAAAAAATAAAAAGTAGTAAGGGGAGTGACACATATTACGTCATATTCATTTTACTATGAATTCTACCCCCCTCCCCCCCTTGTCAGATTTAATAACCAATTAAATTTAATTATACAATTTATATAAATAGAATAAGTGTAACATCAGATTTTAATTATCTCCCCCCCTCTAATAATTACGTCATATGTGTCACTTCCCTAATAATATATAATAATTATATAAATTTTTTATATAAAAAAAATAATTTTTTGTAATATATATAATTAATTATATAAATATCAAGTTAGATATAAATGTAAAATATTATTATTAAAACTTTTATTAGTAATTCAATTATTTTAAAATTTTTTTAAAAAAAATTTTTTTTTAAAACAATTCGATAATATCGATTATTACGAAGTTTTCTAAAAGATCCAAATTCAACCAATTTTTTTTTATAGTTAATAGGTTTTAATATATATCTTTTACATAATAAATATAAATAATCTTTAAAATGTTCATTATTATATATTTTCAATTTATAAAATTTATCTTTTATTTCACCTTCATAATTATAATCTTGAATATATATTGTTTTTGCTTTAAAAATAAATAAATTAGTTATATAAAGTAAATATAAAAGTTATTGTAAGAAATTATAATAATTACCTTGTAACTGGCGAATAATTTCTTGAAATTTAATACTAGTCATAATTGGTAAAAATCTATTAAATATTTTATCATAATTTAATATGTTATTTAAATTTAATTTTGATAGATGATTTCCAGTAAATTTCATATTTTTAAAATAATATTCCACTTTTGTAGTCCAATGATTATCAAATTCCTTTTTTAAAAATTCAATAACCTCTTCTGATGACCAGTATTTAAATTCCTTAATTTTTTTATTTGAATGGATTAAAATATGATGTGGATATATATATTTATCTAATTCTTTTTGTGAATAACAATCTTTAATAATATAATAGTATTGATTATGTTGAAGATCTTTTAAAGATATAATATGTTCTGGAATTTTATTATTATCATTAATAGATACAAATCCTTTTCCTTTAGCTTTTTTTAAAAATTCAAAAAATTCCAAATCATCATGTATATCTGTTTGAATATAATCATTACTAAAATAATCTTGAGTATATATTGTCTTTGCTATTAAAAGAGAATATAAATCAGTTATATAATAATTTAAAATTATAATAAATAAGAAATTACTAAAACTTACTATAAAGTTGGCTGATAATTTTTCTAAGATTATATGTAATTCCAATTTCTTTAGCATATAAATTAGAAAATCTACCATAATTATTTAGCATAAAAAGTTCACTTCCAGTAACTTTATGCTTTTCAAAAAACTTCTTTAATTCTGTAGTCCAATTATCACCCATTCTTTCCTTCAAAAATTGATTAACTTCTTCTGATGTCCAGTTCTTAACTTGAAAATAATAAGGATTTTTAATTTGAGGTTTTTTGTTAAATTTTAAATAGGGTGATGTAATTTTTAAAATTTGAGAAGAGATAATCAAGTCAATTTTTTTTGTAATAGATAATGTTCTTTTAAACGTTAGAAATTTGTTGGAAATACCATTCCATAAAAAATAATTCAAAAGGGATGAAGAATATAAATTTTGTGGATATAAGAGAGTTTGATAAAGATTTTTACATAAAATCTTTTTTGAAGTCATATTTACAAGACAAGTAAAAAATTTTTTCATGCAATTGATTAACGGTTCATGATCTTTGATTATATTTAGAAATTATCACATGAAATAAATTGATTCACCATGTATATTGTACAATATATATATTATTTGATTAATTCTACATAATATTTTCCTTTTTGAATTATTGAATAATTTATCTAAAACATTGTAAAATAACAATTCTACTAATAAAACAAATTTTATATTTAAGCCGATAATATATTAATAATTTATTAAATAATAATCAAAATTATCTTTATATAAATTGCTCTTTGAAATAGTTACTAAAATAGTTTAAAATTTGGTTATACTAACTGTTAAAAATTTGAAATTTTATTTGAAATTTATATATGCAAAAAGCAATATTTATAGAAATATATTATTTTTTATTTTAAATTTTTTTTTATTTTTTTAATAAAATTAAATTAAGCAAATAATTCCATAAAATAATTTTAAAAAAAAATTCTTACTTTTAATATTTTATACTTAACTTTACATAAAAATACTTTATATAAAATGTTATCCTATTCTATTTTTGTTATTCTACTAACATCTGTAATTATTTAATTATATAATTTAATTGGTATTAGGATTTTATTTCTTATAATAGAAAATATTTCATTTTTTATTACTTTTTTTTTAATCTATTTCAATTTGCTCTTTTTAAAAACTTATTTTGAAAAATAAATTCTAAAAAATCAATTTGATAAAATTTATTATTTCTAATTTTTTAAAATAATTTTATTAAAGTTGAATATTTGCAATAATTATTAGCATCTTTTTTAATAAGTTTAAAATTTCTTTTTTAAAAGATTTTTTAAATTGTTATTATTATATATAATATGTTTTACAAATAATTTATTAAAAAGTTTAATATTGATTATTTTTGTATATATTATATATAAAAAAAATAATGCTATGATCTTAAATTGTAAAAACAAAATTATTTTATTTATTTAAAAAAATGTTTGTAATTTACTATTAAAAAATTTTACTAATTTTTGTAATAATAATTTGCAAGTTAAATATATTTATCAAAAAATGTTTTTCTTTGCAGTCTACTACATTTAATGTAAAACTTATAACTGATTTTTTGCTAAAATTAATCCAATTTGCTTTTTTTTATTTTTTATTTTTTTGTAATTATCTTAATATCTAATAATCTAATTTCAATGAAATTTTTTTATTTTGTAAAACTTAATATTAACTATAAATTAAAAAAAAAGTTTATTAAAATTAGCTAATTTACTTAATTTAAAAAAATAAAAAGTAGTAATAATACAGTATATAATAATTATACAAATGTTTTATATAATAATTTTTTGTAATATATATTATATAGTTATCTGATAGAAAAGAGTAAATAACATTATTTTCCATCAGTTAAATTTTATATCTGAGAGACCTCTATGATTATATTTATCAATAGTCTAAATAGTCTAATAAAGTACTTTCTTTCATTACTATTTTTTTTTATCATTATTTTCTTATAAATTTATAATAAAAGTAGTGCTCCTAACAGATCGGTTTAGACCGGATTTAGCTTAAATCTGATCTGATCTGATTTTTATTTTAATAGATCTGATCTAATCTGAATCTGATCAGATCTGGTTCAATTTGATCCAAATCTGGTTCGGATCTGGTCCTTGTATTAAAAAAAAGAAAGGAAACATTAATTACGTTCCTTAAAGTAAAAAAAAATAAAAATAAAAATAAAAAAATGAACTTACCATAGTTCGTTCTTTTAAATCCTGGTCGTTCAGCTTCATCTCGCGTCCAGCATCAGGAAATTTGTTTAGGCGTAATTTAATGTAATATTTCGAAGGTAGTGTAAAATTTCGAAATATTACACTAAAAACGTAATATTACAAAAGTTTACGCTCTTAAATTTGAATAATTATAGTAATTTAAGAATATCTCGCTATCTACTGATCCAATCAAGACGATCTATAGCTCATTGGAATCAGCTCATCAAGACGAATCGAATGGTAGTAAATTCGCATTTCTACAGTTGATAGAACGCTCTATAGTATGCAGTAAAGTTTTAAATTAATAGAAAGTCATCTATCAAACGTAAAGATACGATTTTACTACCATTCGATTCGTCTTGATGAGCTGATTCCAATGAGCTATAGATCGTCTTGATTGGATCAGTAGATAGCGAGATATTCTTAAATTACTATAATTATTCAAATTTAAGAACGTAAACTTTTGTAATATTACGTTTTTAGTGTAATATTTCGAAATTTTACACCACCTTCGAAATATTACACTAAATTACGCCTAAACAAATTTCCTGATGAGGTTTCCTAAAAATAAAAGAAAGGGAACGTTAATTACATTCCCTTAAGTAAAAATAAAAAAAAATTTAAAAAAAGAAATGAACTTATCATAGTTTGTTCTTTTTTTAAATCCTGGTCATTAATGGCTTCGTCCATGTCCAGGTTTCCTAAAAAAAAAAAGAAAGGGAACATTAATTACGTTTCCTTAAGTAAATTAAAGAAAAAACTTAAAAAAAGAAATGAACTTACCATAGTTCGTTCTTTTTTTAAATCCTGGTCGTTAATGACTTCGTCCACATCCAGGTTTCCTAAAAAAAGAAAGGAAACGTTAATTACGTTCCCTTAAGTAAAATAAAAAAAAAACTTAAAAAAAGAAAACAAATTTACTATAGTTCGTTCTTTTTTTTAAATCCTGATCGTTAATGTCTTAACGACTTCGTTCGTTCAGGTTTCCTAAAAATAAAAGAAAGGGAACGTTAATTACGTTCCCTTAAGTAAAAATAAAAAAAAAACTTAAAAAAAGAAATGAACTTACCATAGTTCATTCTTTTTTTAAATCCTGGTCGTTAATGGCTTCGTCCACGTCTAGATTTCCTAAAAAAAGGGAACGTTAATTACGTTCCCTTAAAGTAAATAAAAAAAAACTTAAAAAAAGAAATGAAGCTTACCGTAGTTCGTTCTTTTTAAATCCTGGTCGTTAACAACTTTGTCCAGCATCCAGGTTTCCTAAAAAAAGAAAGGGAACATTAATTACGTTCCCTTAAGTAAAAATAAAAAAAAAACTTAAAAAAAGAAATGAACTTACCATAGTTCGTTCTTTTTTTAAATCCTGATCGTTAATGACTTCGTTCAGGTCCAGGTTTCCTAAAAAAAAAGAAAGGGAATATTAATTACGTTCCCTTAAATAAAAAATAAAAAAAACCTTAAAAAAAAGAACGAACTCACCATAGGTTCGTTCTTTTTTTTTAAATCCTGGTCGTTAGGCTTCGTTCGTCCAGGCTTCCTAATAAAAAAGAAGGGAACTGTTAATTAAGTTCTCTCAAATAAAAATAACAAAAAAAAAGAAATGAACTTACCTAGTTCTAGTGCTTCGATCCAGATGAAATCCATCATCTGGATTATACAAAAAAAATCCGGATTATATCCGGTTTGATCTGGATTGAAATCCAGGTCAGAAATCCGGGTGAAATCTGGAATCCGGATCAGATTTCATATATAAAATTTTTTAGATTGCATATGACGATCCATATTAGAGATAATGGTACTTATTAATACAATTTGGTAGGTTTTTTTAAATTTTGTAGCCTTTTTTCTGATTTGATTATTGAATTTAAATTAGCTTATTTTATTGTAATTCGGGCCAGCACTATTAATTTGGCCTGAGTTACAAATTTATTCAAATTTTGATAAAATCAGGCTTAAAAAACAATATCACGTCTTAAATTATGATTTTACTTAATAAGATTAATAAAAATGTAAAAATAATTTTCACTTTAATTATATTAAATAAATTAATAATAAATAAATAATTTTTTACTAATCATCAATTTATCATTGTTCATGACAAAATTTATATATTACAAAATTATTTATCAGTTGTGAAACTAATAGACTATTTATTTATTACAAAATCTATAAAAAATATTAGAAAAAAATTTTTTTTTTCTATCCAGATTCCGGATGAATCTGGATATTTTTCATCCGGATCAAAATCCGGATCAAAACCGGATATCCAGATGAAAAAAAATCTGGATTCATCCGGATTCATCTGGATGGACTAGAAACGAATCGAAATACTACTTAGTTCGTTCTTTTATTGCCGTTTTCAGAAATGTTGACAATCTGAAATTTTGACCATTTTATACCGAACACACCGAACACACCGTGAACACATACAAAAAATTATGCAAACTTGAAGTATTCATGCATAACTTTATATAAAAACTATTTTTGTCACTTTTTAGATATGAATAAAATTGAAAATATGAAAATTTGTACCGAACACACACTGAATACAAACGAACACACCGAACACACCGAACATTGGCAAATACAAGCAAATACAAGTGAATACATATATGCAAATAATATAATTTTTATACATTTTTTTATGCACACTACCTAAAAATATATTACTAAAGTTTTAATTTTGCTTTTTTTAAAGGAAAATTTGTTTTTTTTTAATTTTAATTGCTGTGTTCGGTGTGTGTTCGGTGTGTTCGATTTATAGAAATGATCGACATTCTAATGTCAACATTTCTGAAAATGGCAATAAATCTTGGTCGTCCAGCGTCCGTTCGTCTAGGAAAGGATTTTTAAAAAAAATTTTTTTTTTAAAAAATTTAAAAAAAAAATCTGATCTGAAATCTGTTCAGATCAGATCAGATTTTCTCGTGTTTGATCTGATCCGATCTGAATCTGATCAGATCAGATTTTTTTTAAATCTGATCTGATCTACGAATCAAAATTTTGAAAACTGAACCGATTTGACTCAGATCAAATCTGCAGATTCCAGATCAGATCGGATTTTTTTTGGAGCACTAAATAAAAGTCAAAAAGCAATTCCTTAATAAAAATAAATCTACATTAAATAAGACAAATATATTATATATATATATATATATATATATATTTTTAACTATTATTAAGAGGAGTAATTTTATATTTAATAACTATACTTTTAATTTTCCACATTAATTAGCTTATATAATTGATAATGTATATAAATATATTTTATTGCATATATAATTAATAATAAAATAAATTTCATATTTGATATTGTATATAAAATACTATCAGATAACTATAAAATTTTACTATATATGATCCTATGTATAGATCATTTTTTTATGAAATTTCAGCAATAGTTTTTTTAAAAAAATATTTAAAAAAATAAGTTTTGCTGCTAATAATAATGAAATAAATTTCAACTTTGATGAAGTTATCAACTTAATTTAAAACTTTACTAGAAATGACCTTTATAATATTTTTGAAGTATTTCTGAAGAAACTTTGTGTATTCAGCAATACTGCCATATTTCAAAAGAGTTGTCCTAAATGTATACAAATACTTTATGAACCTTTTATTTTGAATCTTATTTAGACAAACTTGTACTTTTGGGTGTAAATAATATAAAATTTATATATCTTTTCTGCTTTACAAAGATTTTACTATCTACTTTGCAATTATGCAATATGAAAAATTAAAAGCTCTTGTAAAGAAAAAGTCAGCTGACATATTAACAACAAAATTTACTAATGATTTATATATAAAAAAAAGATTTTAAATTATAAAAACAAAATAACTTCATTTATTTAAAAAAATGTTTTGAATTTGCAAGCCAAATATATTCAGAATCTTGGACATTTAATATAAAATTTATAACTTTTTGTTAAAATTAATTCAATTTGCTTTTTTATTTATTTATTTTTTTTTTTGCAATTACCTTAACATTTATTAATCTAATTTAAATAAAAATTTTTTTTATAAAACTTAATATTAACTATAAATTAAAAAAAAGTTTATTAAAATTGGCTAATTTTCTTTTTTAAAAAATAATTAAAAAAAATAAAAAGTAAGGGCACTGTCAGATATTACCTAATATCACTTGAATATAAGAGCTTACCCCCCTTTCCTAAGTAAGATATGTTATATATATAATTCTTTATATAGTATTGTATGTAACCTAAAATTTTTAGTTATTTCCTTCTCCTAAAATATTAAGTAATATCTGACAGCATCCTAATAATAATATATAATAATTATACAAATTTTTTATATAATAATTTTTTGTAATATATAATTAATTATATAAATATATATTATTTAAATTATTTTTTATGGTTTTATTACAAAATTTATATTTATTATTATTAAATAATTTTAATAATTCAATTATTTTTTTAAACAAATAATTTTTTTAAACAATTCGATAATATTGATTATTACGAAGTTTGTTAAAAGATTTAAATCCAACCAATTTTTTTTTATAATTAATAGGTTTTAATGTAGATTTATTACATAAAGAATATATATATTTTTTAAAATGTTCATTATTATATATTTTCGATTTATAAAATTTATCTTTTATTTCACCTTCATAATTATAATCTTGAATATATATGGTTTTTGCTTTAAAAATAAATAAATTAGTTATATAAAGTAAATATAAAGTTATTATAAGAAATTATTATAATTACCTTGTAACTGTCGAATAATTTCTTGAAATTTTAGATTAGTCATAATTGGTAAAAATCTATTATATATTTTATCATGATTTATTTTGTTATTTAAATTTAATTTTAATAAATGATTTCCAGTAAATTTCATATTTTTAAAATAATATTCCACTTTTGTAGTCCAATAATTATCAAATTCCTTTTTTAAAAATTCAATAACCTCTTCTGATGACCAGTATTTAAATTCCTTAATTTGAAAATCAGATTTTTTATTTGAATGGATTAAAGTATGATGTGGATATATATATTTCTTTCTTTCTTTTTGTGAATAACAATCTTTAATAATATAATAGTATTGATTATGTTGAAGATCTTTTAAAGATATAATATGCTCTGGAATTTTATTATTATCATTAATAGATACAAATCCTTTTCCTTTAGCTTTTCTTAAAAATAGACGAAATTCCAAATCATCTTGTATATCTGTTTGAAAAAAATCATTACTAAAATAATCTTGAATATATATTGTTTTTGCTATTAAAAAATGATATAAATCAGTTATATAATAATTTAAATTATAATAAAATAAAATAAGAAATTATTAAAACTTACTATAAAGTTGTCTGATAATGTTATAAAGATTATATGTAATTTTGAGTTCTTCAACATAAAAATTAGAAAACATATAGTTATTTAGCATAAAAAGTTCACTTCCAGTAACTTTATGCTTTTCCAAAAACTTCTTTAATTCTGTAGTCCAATCATCACCCATTCTTTCCTTCAAAAATTGGTTAACTTCTTCTGATGTCCAGTTCTTAACTTGAAAATAATAAGGATTTTTAATTTGAGGTTTTTTGTTAAATTTTAAATAAGGTGATGTAATTTTTAAAATTTGAGAAGAAATAATCAAGCCAATTTTTTTTGTAATAGATAATGTTCTTTTAGACATTAGAAATTTGTTGGAAATACCATTCCATGAAAAATAATCCAAAAGAGATGAAGAATATAAAGTTTGTGGATATAAGAGAGGTCGATAAAGATTTTTATATAAAATTTTTTTTGAAGTCATATTTATAAGATAAGTAGAAAAAAATTTTCTCATGCAATTGCTTATATGACGATTAACGGTTCACGATCCTCAATTATATTTAGAAATTATCACATGAAATGAATTGATGTATAATTATTCATTATTTCAACATATATATGTTATGCTAGTAATACTAGCCAATCCATTTAAGGCATTATAATATTGAGTTGATAATGTAGATTGACATCATCTGACATACAATATATTATATTATTTGAATGATTAATATACTTCTTGTAATACATAAAATTTTATCATATAAAATAAATTTATATTTAAACTGATAATATAATATTAATTTATTAAATAGTAATCAAATTAATGGAGTAGTTACTAAAATCAATTATACTGGCTGTTAAAAATTTGAAATTTTTTATTTGAAATTTATATATATATGCAAAAAGCAATATTTATAAAACATATTATTTTCAATTTAAAATTTTTTTATTTTTTTAATAAAATTAAGTAAATAACTTTAAAAATGTAAAGCTAATAAGCAAAAATTATTTATCTAATAATTTACAAAATGATTTAAAATAAAAATTCTTACTTTTAATATTTTATGCATGCTTAATTTTACATAAAAATACTTTATATAAATGCTATCCTATTCTATTTTTGTTATTTCACTAGCATCTGTAATTATTTAATCATATAATTTAATTAGGATTTTATTTCTTACAGTAGAAAATATTTTATTTTTTATTACTTTTTTTTTAAGTTAGTTTCAATTTGTTTTTTCTAAAAACTTATTTTAAAAGATAAATTCTGAAAGGTCAATTTAATAAAATTCATTATTTTTAATTTCTTAAAATAATCTTATTAAAGTCAGATATTTGCAATAATTTTTAGCATCTTTTTTAATAGGTTTTAAATCTATTCTTTTAAAAGATTTCTAAGATTATTATTATTATATATAATATATTTTACAAATAATTTGTTAAAAAGTTTAATATTAACCATTTTTGCATATATATAAGAAAAAATAATAATATAATCTTAAATTATAAAAACAAATAATTTTATTTATTTAAAAAAAATATTTGTAATTTATTATTAAAAAGTTTTACTAATTTTTATAATTCAATAGAATCTTGAACATTTAATATAAAACTTATTGTTTTTGCAATTATCTTAGTATTTAGTAATCTGATTTGAATGAAAATTTTTTTATTTTATAAAGTTTAATATTAATTATAAATTAAAAAAAAGGTTTTCAAAATTGGCTAATTTTCTTTTTTAAAAAAATAATTAAAAAAAATAAAAAGTAGTAATAATATATAATTAATTATATAAATATAAAGTTAGATATAAATGTAAAATATTATTATTAAAACTTTTATTAGTAATTCAATTATTTTAAAATTTTTTTAAAAAAAAATTTTTTTTTAAAACAATTCGATAATATCGATTATTACAAAGTTTTCTAAAAGATCCAAATTCAACCAATTTTTTTTTATAATTAATAGGTTTTAATATATATCTTTTACATAATAAATATAAATAATCTTTAAAATGTTCATTATTATATATTTTCAATTTATAAAACTTATCTTTTATTTCACCTTCATAATTATAATCTTGAATATATATTGTTTTTGCTTTAAAAATAAATAAATTAGTTATATAAAGTAAATATAAAAGTTATTGTAAGAAATTATAATAATTACCTTGTAACTGGCAAATAATTTCTTGAAATTTAATACTAGTCATAATTGGTAAAAATCTATTAAATATTTTATCATAATTTAATATGTTATTTAAATTTAATTTTGATAGATGATTTCCAGTAAATTTCATATTTTTAAAATAATATTCCACTTTTGTAGTCCAATGATTACCAAATTCCTTTTTTAAAAATTCAATAACCTCTTCTGATGACCAGTATTTAAATTCCTTAATTTTTTTATTTGAATGGATTAAAGTATGGTGTGGATATATATATTTATCTAATTCTTTTTGTGAATAACAATCTTTAATAATATAATAGTATTGATTATGTTGAAGATCTTTTAAAGATATAATATGTTCTGGAATTTTATTATTATCATTAATAGATACAAATCCTTTTCCTTTAGCTTTTTTAAAAATTCAAAAAATTCCAAATCATCATGTATATCTGTTTGAATATAATCATTACTAAAATAATCTTGAATATATATTGTCTTTGCTATTAAAAGAAAATATAAATCAGTTATATAATAATTTAAAATTATAATAAATAAGAAATTACTAAAACTTACTATAAAGTTGGCTGATAATTTTCCTAAGATTATATGTAATTCCAATTTCTTTAGCATATAATTCAGAAAATCTACTATAGTTATTTAGCATAAAAAGTTCACTTCCAGTAACTTTATGCTTTTCAAAAAACTCCTTTAATTCTGTAGTCCAATTATCACCCATTCTTTCCTTCAAAAATTGATTAACTTCTTCTGATGTCCAGTTCTTAACTTGAAAATAATAAGGATTTTTAATTTGAGGTTTTTTATTAAATTTTAAATAAGGTGATGTAATTTTTAAAATTTGAGAAGAGATAATCAAGCCAATTTTTTTTGTAATAGATAATGTTCTTTTAAATGTTAGAAATTTGTTGGAAATACCATTCCGTAAAAAATAATTCAAAAGGGATGAGGAATATAAATTTTGTGGATATGAGAGAGTTTGATAAAGATTTTTACATAAAATCTTTTTTGAAGTCATATTTACAAGACAAGTAAAAAATTTTCTCATGTAATTGATTAACGGTTCACGATCTTTGATTATATTTAGAAATTATCACATGAAATAAATTGATTCACCATGTACATTGTACAGTATATATATTATTTGATTGATTCTACATAATATTTCCTCTTTGAATTATTGAATAGTTTATCTAAAACATTGTAAAGCAACAATTTTACTAATAAAACAAATTTATATTTAAGCCGATAATATATTAATAATTTATTAAATAGTAATCAAAATTAAATTTCTTTATGTAAATTGCTCTTTGAAATAGTTACTAAAATAGTTTAAAATTTGGTTATACTAACTGTTAAAAATTTGAAATTTTATTTGAAATTTATATATGCAAAAAACAATTTACAGAAATATATTTTTTTTGCAAATATTGACTACGGAAAGCCTATCTGCCACGGAACGGAAAGTCTACTCTATATCTGCCTCCACCAGGAAAAACGCTTATTAATTTCTTTTTGTCCGCTAAAGATTGTTCTTCTTGTGAAAAATAGGTACCGCATGCGACACCAATACACGTTTTCCCTTTAACCTTGGACGTGATATGATCATCGTAATCGCCTTTTTGAAATTTTTTTACTCTTTTAACAAGATTAGTCAAATGTTTCTAAGAATGCAAAGCTAATAAGCAAAAATCATTCATTCAGTAATTTACAAAATGATTTTAAAATAAAAATTCTTACTTCTGACATATTATGCTTAGCTTCGCACAAAAATAATCTCTTATGATCATAAAAAGTGCCATCCCATTCTATTTTTGTTATCCCACTAGCATCCGTAATTATTCGATCATATAGTAAAGTTGGTATCTGGATTTCATTTCTTACAGCAGAAAATGATTCATCTTCTGTTACTTTGTCTTCGATCTGTTTCCAATTTACTCTCTCCGAAAACTTATTTCGAAGGAAAAATTCCGAAAGATCAACTCGGTAAAATTCATTATTTCTAATTCCTTGAAACGATCTTATTAAAGTCGGATATTCGCAATAGTTTCCAGCATCTTCTTTAATAGGTTCTAAACCTTTTCCATAAAATTTTCTTAAAAGATTTCTTAGATCGTTATTGTTATGTATAATATGTTTTACAAATGATTTGTCAAAAGATTTAATATAAATCGTTTTTGCTAATGAAATTATATAAAAAAAAAAAATAATGTTATCTCAAACTGTAAAAACAACTTTATTCATTTAGGAAAATGTTTTAATGTTTGTAATTTACCATTGAGAGGTTTTACTAATTTTTGTAATTCACTATCGAACGTGCGAGCCAAACCTAATGGTCGTGTGGTATCACTTCTCAAATTTAACAAATCTTGTCCATTAATTTGAAATTTGTCAAAAAAATTTTCTTCTTTTGCAGTCCACATACTACTTAATTTTTCTTTCAAAAATTGTTTAACTTCTTTTGGTGTCCAGGTTTTAACATTCAAATCATCAATTTTGGTATGGAAGGGCATTTCCGTTTCATTTATAGAATTATCTTCTGTTAAATTTAAATAATATTATTGAGTTATAGTCATAATTTTAATAAACAATTAATTACAATCACTCAAGAATTTTGGTAACTTACCATTTAACTCTTTGGCTGCTTTCAAAACATATTGTGATATAATTCCTTTATGTTGGAATTCCTTATCATCTATATTTAACAGGTCGTTCTTAGTGAGTTTATTCTGAATGACATTAATGATGTTCGATGACTGAGTGTTCCAATCTTCTTCACGATGATGATATTGTCTCAGGTAGGTTCCTAAACGTTCGACAATTCTTTCAGACGACAATTCAGAGGGATCAGATGCCTTCTTATATGTTTTTAGGCACATAGTAGTCGATCTAAAAAATCGAGAAGATTGACGTGACTGAAGTTGTCGAATAGATCGAATAGATGCAAGTAACGACATTTTCTGATTGCAAAATTTTTTTTCACGAGAAGTTTATGAAAAAATTCGCGATCACATTGCCTTTTTGTAAGAAAAAAAACCAACTTGTGATATTGAAAAAAAAAGATTGCAAAAAATACAATAATGTATGATAATAATGTGAATCGTCGCAAATTAGATAAAATTTAACCAATAAAAATTACAACAATTCAGGAGAAAATAATAATGTTCTATTTATTTCGCCCATTATTTTTTATTTGTATGTATTTAAGGGATATATGTATATTATTAGTATTATTAAAGTGCAGAAATGATTTGATTTTGGTTAAAACTTAAAAAATTTGAAAAAGAGATACTCCTTTAATCTCCGTTTTATCGTAAAAGATGATTTTTTTTTTGATTAAAATCCTTCTTTACATGTTTAAAAAGATGGGTTGTAATTCCATTTTTTTTTCTTATAATGCGCGGTTAATATAAGCCAGCTGAGCTCTTTTAACGTGCTTTGACGTTGAAAAAGAAATAAGAAATAAGTGACGCAATACCCAATATTTGTGACACGATATTATAATAATAATTATTACTAAATCCAAAAATGATAATTTTTGATGTAAATGACGTAAACAAATTTTTTTAAATGAGAATATAATAATAAGATAACGGCAACAAAAACAGGAGTAATTATTAATCAGAAATATTTTTTTTTGCATATGTTTTTATTAAGAAAAAAAAATATGTACATCCGATTTTTGCCAAAATCCTTCTTTTACGTGATTGATTGAAAAATTCTTTGTATTCAAGTGAAAAAATTTAAGGGATATATAATATTAGTATTAATATTAGTATTATTAAATACAGAAATGGTTTTGTTTTCTATCGTTTTGGTTAATTCATTTTCTAAAATTAAAAGAAATAATTGAAATTAAAAATAAATTGGTGCAAATTATCGTAATTTGTTGATGTAGCGTATTATTGTTAATCAAATCTTATCTCCGACTTCGTATTCCGATTTCGTATTATTGATTATTGATCCTACTTTAATCGGAAATATTTTTCCATTTTCAAAAGAAAAAAAAAATTTTTTTTTTTACAGCGAAAGAGATGTCAGATGCTATTAGTCAACTTTATTATAAAAATACATATCATATTTAAACTAAAACTAGGTTAATCCAGTATTTAAGTATAGATTTTTTTTAAGTGCTGGTTACAAGTCACTATAAAAAAGGTAAAGGCTATAATATCAGTATTATCATTTATCAAAGTATAGAATTATTAAGCATCTCTTTTTTTAATGGTCGGACCACAATGCTGGTCAAAATCGGCATAATGCAGCATAATTGGCGTTCTTAACAATGGGGAAATACGATATTTTGGTTAACTCATTTTTAAAGTTGAAAAGAAATAATAAAATGTGGCAAATGAATTTGATTTTCAAGATATTCATTTATGCATAGATTCACATATTTGTTTTTTAATCAGTATATTTTTATACGATGATTTATTATTATTCCAGTACGTATATGGTAAAATTAAATAATTACACATATTAAACATAAACAATTATTTTATATATAAATTTAAAAGAAAAAAATTTTGTCTAAGACCAAAAAGGCTATTTTTCAATTAATTTTTAAAGAAATTTCGACATTTTTCAAAATTTGAGAGATTTAGGTCATAAGGAATTCTGACCTTATATCTTCCGCCGCCCGGGTATACACTAAATAAACCTCTATCCTTTGCCATTTTTCGAAATTCTTCTGGAAAATTAACCCCACAGATAATGCCTTCTATCATTAGTTTATCCAATAATTCATGATATTCGCTACTTACATCATTCTTTTTCAATTTTTTAAATTCTTTTATTTCGTCTGCGAAGTTATTGATGTTTTCCTAAAGAATGCGAGAATAGGAAATAATTAGTTAGCTTATTCAAATATTCAAAAGAGAGATGATTGTGAATTGATACTTACAAGTGTTATATTATGTTCGGCTTCAACCAAATACATCCTTTCTCCGGCAATTAAGATTTTATCCCATCC
Source organism: Rhizophagus irregularis (assembly GCF_026210795.1). NCBI lineage: Eukaryota > Fungi > Glomeromycota > Glomeromycetes > Glomerales > Glomeraceae > Rhizophagus > Rhizophagus irregularis. Next base: position 3,678,919 of record NC_089446.1, on the reverse strand, counting down.
CATGATCGGGGTTTGAAGCTGATCCTTAATGATATTTTTAGGATAAATTTTGATAGGTACTGTTTCATATTTATTGAGAGCTTCCATTATTGCTAATAAAGTTTCTTCTTTCATTGCTTTGTCTTCTACTTCGGTCCATGTTGATTCATATTTGATCTTCGAAATAAAATGGAACTCAATTCTATAATGTTTAAAATTTTCTATACTTTGTAAATTACAGGCCAAATTAGAAACATCACCTCGTTCCTTAATTTTCTCTTTTTTAGGTGAATCATTACTAGTAACGGGGGCGGAAAACTTTTGTTTTTTGTTAAGTAATCGCAAGTTATCTTGCATTTCTATATTAACAATTGATGGTGGCTTTTCACCGATTGGTAATTTCTTGCTTTTAGCATTGATAATTTCCACGAAACCTTTTCCTTGTACCAAATTTAAGAAGTCTTGAATTTCGGTATCGCTATGGAATATTATTCTTTTAAATGTTTCTAATAAATTTCCATCTTCACCATAATCCTGTATAAAAATAGTTTTTGCTTTTAAAAACAAAGAATGGTTGGTCAGTATAAAAAAATTACCAGATTATAAAGTGAACCAAAAAAATAAACTTACAATTTAAAATTTTGATAATATCGATAATGTTGAAAAACGTCATTTTCGGGAAATTCAATGATTTAAGTCTTTCTATGTCTAAAGATTTTAAATCTTTACCGCTTATTCTTTGACAGGTGTCCACTTTTCTTTTAATTCTTTTTGGAGAAAATTACACACATCGTTGGGAGACCAGTGATTTGATCGAGTTTCTACGGAATTGAAACATACACATTCCTTTCTGTTAATCCCATTACAGGTAGGATTAAAATAATAGCGGCGGTCAATAGGAATTGAACTTGGTTTGAATTTATAAAAAAAAGGGGGACGAACTTTTAAATTTTTTAATAATAATAATCTTTGTAAAGACATTTTAGCTTTTTGAAATAAGTGAAAAAATTTGTAGATGATTAAATGATTTATTGATTAATTTATAGAAACTGATTCATTATAATATTTGTAAAAAATTGATACGATAATTCGCGTCACGGAACCACAACATTTTAAAATTTAAGCATTATTAATAATTTATTTCGAATTATTAATAAATAATGAACCTAAATAGTAAAAAAACTGATACAATAACTCGCGCCATGGAACATTACTAATAATCTATTTCGAATTATTAATAATTTAGATCAAATAATGAACCTAAATTGTAAAAAAACTGATAACAATAACTCGCGTCAATAATAACAACGGAACCACAAACATCAGTTCAAATGATTTAAAATTTAAGCATTACTAATAGAATTAATAATAATCTAGAAAATAATTAACCAAATAATAGTTAGTTGAAACATCTTTAATAATAAAAACAATCCAATTGCATGATTTTTAAAGGCAAGGCTTATAATTTTAATCAATTATCGTGATGTTTGATTTATAATTGAGCTATTATTACGATAAACTTTATTTGAAGTATTAATAATAAAGTAAGTTTAATTTATAAGTTTAATATAAGTAATGTAAGTTTATTAAAGTTTAATTATAACATCATAATTTCACACGATATTAAAATTTAATAATTATGCTTGCAGCCACAAATTCACAATTATTAACCAATGCTGCATTGTATTCACGGCTAAACATAGGTTTAAAAATAATTTTAAAAACTATATTTATAAATTTTTATTTTTGGATTCTCTCAACTAAAAAAAAAATTATGTGCTAATAAAATTAAAATAAAAATAAAAATAAAAAAAAAATCAACATCCCATAATTGTATATTACTATACAATATTACAATCGCTTTATAATGAAATTACCCGACACGTGATATTTAACCCCTCATATCAATATAAGAATATTAATGGTGGCTTAGCTTTTTTTTTCTGATTAGCCGATCATCTCGTGATTTATGGAAACTCGCCAGCGCCTGGAACTACCCTAGAACTACCCTAGAAATATGACTAGAGTTTGGAACCGGTTGGATTTTTGGAAACCGAATTTAAAACGGTTTGACTCGTTTAAAACCAATTTTTACAAAACCGGTTGGAACCGAATTGTACAACCGGTTTATATTTATTATGATAACTAGCGATAAGGTATTTGTTTAATTAATGTTTTTTTGTATTTGCCCAATTTTATATAGTAACAAGTTTGTAAGATCTAGATCTATTTATCTTTTAAGAATCAGCATATTTAATGACTAATATAAATCAAATTTAAGGATTTCATATTTCAAATCCTTCTAGCGTCGAAATTGTACAAAAAATATGTATGATGTAATTAGGGAAAATACGATATTCCAAATCACAAGTCGCGATGGTACAAAATTTCATTTGATGACATGAGATTAATATTCGATTAGAACAATTTAAAATGCGCAATTTCGAATAATTTGCCCTAAACCCATAAATAATCTTTTAATAAGAAAAATGTAGCATTAATTTGTACTAGAGATGGGCAAAATGTGATTTATCATGCACATGATGAAATATAATCAAATAATTTGTGCGCGTTTTTACAATAATTATAATAACTATTTATGGGTATCCGATCAAAATCTCTTGCACGACTAACACAAGATCGACAACAAAATCTCGACAATCCGAAATCTCGGCAATCCAAAATCTTATGAATATCAGAGCGTTTCTTCCTTGCATCATCATATTTATTTTTGGCAACGTCATAACGAGCCCATGCGACAAGTCATTATATCGACAATTTTGTGATGTGTGTTCTAATAAAATAATTTTTGCAATATGTAATATTTAGTTTAAATGTGTTATAATTTTGTCGGGATTTTGACTTGTCAAGATATTGGATTGTCGAGATTTTGTTGTCAGTCTTGTATCAGTCGCTCAAATGATTTTCGTACCAAAACTCTATTTATGCACATGCCACATGCGCATCATGAAATCACATGCATCATGCGCATGATATGACTCGAACATGCGATCTCTATCACTTGGTAAAATATTATTTGGTTATTATTATAATGGGAAATTCCCATTTAAAATGGTTATTTTAAATTTAATTTAATTAAATCATAGCAAAGGGGGTGGTGGTAAACGACATAATTATATGGATAAAATCAGATCAAAAAAAGCTAGAAACGTTTTTGGATCATCGATCATCAAAATTAAGTTCCAAATACGACACATAAAAATGTTGTAAAAAAAACTAAATGAGATTGAAATAAGAAAACTTTATTAGCCTTTTTCTTATGTTTAGTCCGTATGATTTTGTCTGATTCACAGAAAAAAAATGTTTAAGAAAAATCACGCGACGATTTTTTTTTATTATAAAAAAGGTGAAAAAGGTGGTGGCCATGAAGAACACAGAAAAAAAACTAAAAACTATAAGATTAAAATTACTAAAATAATAACTCTCTAATACGAATTATCTTCAGAAACACTATGAACCGATTTATTTTTGTATTTGCTGCTATTTTATTTGCTGCCATGGTACATAATGGTGAAGCGTACCCTGCTACGAAAAGGTGCGGCGGCTGTGGCAATTGGGATCACCCCGATTCCGTAACCGACGCGTAACCCACTATTTAAGTGTGGGTCAAAATAGGACCGGGAAAACTATATATAAAGGTCACCGGAAAAAATTCAGAAAATCATATAAATGCGAACCATCTTATGATTGGTCAATTGGCTATTTATTTCGCTCCAAAAACAGATCTTCACTCAAATTTTATTCTTGCGAACCAACACGTGACTTTTATTAATTATTTTTACGGTGACCTTTTTGAAAATTAATTATGGGTTCGAACCAAGAAAACCGGTGACCTTTATTGTTTTCCCGGTCCTGTCAAAATACTGTCAAAATAAATATCTTTATTTTTTAGTTTTTTTTTTCATTTTGTCAAATAATTTTTTTTAATTCTATTTTTGCATTTGTAATTCAAGAACTAGCAACAAATCATATTTTTTTTTGAATCTTCATAGTCGCTAATTTTTTTGCGAATTTAGACCATGTATCATTTATTTACTGTAATAACGGTAAAGTTGCAAAGTTGGAACATTTGTAAAATTCAATGACTATAATAAATAATTTAAAATTAATTTTAATGCATTCAGTATGGTACTCCTTGGCTTTATGAACCCATCTTTTTTTGTTCTGTTTACTATATTTGCATGCATACTATTTTTTTCATTTTCTGAACATTTTTTGGTTTGAGAGTCTACTAGTGTAAACTTCTCTAGGATTATAGCAGGGAAGCATATATATGCAGTCGGCTCTCGATATCAGATAACGAACCCTCCGGTTTTCACCTCAATTCGTTATAAGGCTATAGCGAAGAATTTTAAAGAATTTGATTGGTTTCTTCGTTATAACGTCGTATTTGATTGGTTAAATGTCACGTGCTTCGAGAGTCGACTGTAATAAATTTGTAAACCATTCTGTATCTGGCAGTATTTACACGCAGCATCCATGGAATGAAAGAAAAATACCTAGATTAGTTTTTATTTTGTGTCTTTTTTATTCCCTTCTTTACCCAAGATAGATTAACATAGTCATTGGGCCAGTCCTCTTGACTCAGTCAAAATTAAGCAGGCGGCTACCTCTTGGAGGGAATTGTGTAAATACGTAGATAGTACTTTACGATTTAATTATCGTATATATGTATTAATCATGTAATTTACGCAAAAATGTCTTATGTTAAACAAATAAATAGAATATATAAACAAAAAAAAAACCTTCAGATAAACTAGTAGCGGCGAATCCTCTAGTTTCATTTTAATTAATCCCGGAAGCATAGCCGATATCTGACTTTCGTACCAAAATATCATTGTTTGCCAATCGCCAACAAAATGGCATTTTGGCGTATATAAGTGACAAATAATTGGTGAAAATAGATTCACGCACACTGAAAAAATTCTGTCTCTGAAGGAGGTGCTTTAACGTAACATAAAATGAAAAAAAAATATTATAAGAGCATGTAGCAGTAAGGAGCCAATCTACATACTTGTGATCGAAATTTATTTTAGTAAATCTTATTAAATACTATATAAAAGGAAAATTTTTTGTTATTTATTTATTTTAATTAAATTTTTTTTTTTATTTTTATTTATATTTCTCTCTATTGAACGTCCTCGAATAATATTTACTAATAATATTTTGCATATTCGTCATATGAAAATATAGTATATCTATAGTTCTATACAAACAAACTTTCAATTTTGAATTGCATAATAATGCATCATGTTTCATCTTATTGAAAATAACTAATTTAGGAAAAATATTATTGAACCTTTTTGTATATAAAAGGAAATTTTTTTCTTGTACAGTATTTTTTTTATATTACAGTCAGACCTCCATAATTGCACACCCCTTGGGACCATATGCATAATTTTCAAAATAGTGCATTTAAAGAGGGTGTGCATTTATAGAGGTAAAATAATTAGAGATCATATAAGCTTGGGACCGAACCAGAGGGTGCATTTAGAGAGGGTATACATAGTGAGTGCAATTATGGAGAGTGCAATTATAGAGGTCTGACTGTAATTAGATTTAAGGCACAACATATGAAATTAACAAATCATGAATTCACTTTTTTCTAAGAACAACGAACCAAGGTTTTTATTGCTCGTTGAATTTTATTTCTATCGATTTTATTTTTAGATGCTTGAATTACACCACATTGCCATGTAAAATCTCTGTTCAAAAGTTATACTGATAAACTGTTGAAATTCCTTTTAGTTCGATATAATACATTGTATTATTTTAAAAGTTTACATTTTGACTCGTAGATAATTTAATTTTTAAAAATGAATAAAAAGTCTCTTAAACTTTCTTCGATTATTCTTTTCTACCTGTTAGCATTTTTGGCATTGACTATTATTGTTGATGCCCATGGTAACCATGGTAAATGTAAAACTACAACTACCACTACAACAACAACGATCACTAAAACCTCTTCAACCTGCAAAGCCACTCCCACTCTTAAACTTAAGCGTGATAAAAGGGGCCACGGTCATGGTCATGGTCATGGTCATGGTGATGGTGATGGTGATGATGATGGCCATTGTACAAAAACTGCCACTTGTACGCATACAAAATTTGCATGTGTTACACCACCACCTACTTGTATTCTTGATGGTAAGCCATGCACAGGTGGTGCACAAAATTGCTGTGGTAAAGTATGTTGTGATAGATGGATTATGCGCAGGTGTTGGTTCTACATGTACTCCCCAATAATATATAACATTCTACTTTTTATCATATCTTAATATCTTAATTATATTATTAGCTTATAGCTTATAGAGTATATAAATGTATTATTTCTTCAAATTAAATAAAATACAAGAGCAATTGAGTTCAAATTAATAAAATTAAAACGAAAGAATCTTTCAATTCTACTTAAATTGGTTTAATGTCATTGACAAAATGCGTTTGTCTACACGGAAGAGCAATTATCAAAAGAAAGAAATACCTTACAATACGACATGATGTATACAACATTGTTCTTAGCAAACTAAATTATGTAAAATGCAAATGATACGCACAGCCAATTAAAGTAAACTGGTAATAAATTAATTTTGAAAAATGAAAGATAAATTATATAATTATCATTATTTTGATGCCTTTCAAACGTTACATAATTTTCCTTGTGCTTAACGCATAAGGAATGCAAGCATCTTCTTACTTTCAAAATTCATTGTTTAGTAACGCAATATTTTATCAATGTCCTTAATGAGATTAACATATTTATATTCCTGGCTAATTTATAAATAGAACTGACAATGTACGAAATATTATTTTCTGGTTTAATCAATTAGTCTATTAATTAAATTATTACAGAGACACACACTAATTAAATGAATCTCCTTTTTAGGCAGTAAAAATTATCAAAAAATTCTTTATTAGTATTTGTTTGTTTGTTTGTTTGTTTATTTATTTATTTATTTCAAGTTCTAACCTTCTTTCTCAAAGCCACAAATTGTTTTTCGCAGAGTTGCGGAATTGATCATATACTGTATCGAAAAAAAAATAATATAATAATATCCCTATCGGTCGACCACTCAAACTAGAATCAAACTATAATGAAGCTTTTAATGGTTATTAAACCGAATTCTTTTGTTGAGCACGTCTAATTTTGATTTGTATATGCGAAACATTTAACAATCATCATTTTTTCTATTGTTTCTACAATAGAACAAGAAACAAAGAAAGGAAGAGTAGTCCGATAAAAAAAGTGTATCAGGAAAATATTTTATCGTTGTAATTGTAGTACGTACAAAAAGACCTATTATTCATTTTAAGAAGGTTACATAAAGATGGTATTCTAAAACTCCCCCAAAAAATGGACGAAACAATTCAAAAATAAATTGTGCGGATAAAATATATATACACGCACACTTCATTCATATTTATCATTGAAAATAATTTTCAAAAAGAGGATTATTGTAATAACAATAAAAGAAATTGTATTGAGAGTCACATTTATTGTAAACTGTAATTTTTTATACCCGAGTTTTTTTCGAAAAAAAAGTTCTATACATTAATTATATTTATTTTTATCAAACAAATCACTTTGTAGTAAATCTTATTTTTTGAATTTAGCCTCAATAGTATTTTCTTTTTTTTTGTTATTTTTTTACGCAAATTGTTTACGGCTGAAAACCTGAAACAAAACAAGTGTGAAATTCTCCTTCACTCTCTCTCTCACCTTCTCACTATACGGTATAATATTTTATTCATTATTATTATTCTTAAAACAGTTTTATTTATATATATGTATATTATTTTAGTCTTATTTACAGTATCAGGTATTGCATTAATTACATGTACAGTCAGCCATTTCTATAGCGAATTTTGATATAACGAATCCTTAGTTTGGTACGCATTTAATCATATGAAAAAAAATTTATTACACCGAATTTTACTAATAAAATGCAGTATAACGTTGAACGAAGAAAAATTTATATGTAAATGACCCGAATTTCTTAGTATTTTGCAAGATAAATTTTAATATAAAAGGCAATTTGATGTTGGTTTTATGAAATTTTTTTTAAATAAGCAATTTTACCACTTTTGATTCATTTATCAAAAGATGGGTGGTTTATGTTTCAAAAGTTTCCTTTTCCTTTCATGATCATGACGTTTTACAAATGTATTGATTTCCCTATATTTTATTGTATTATACCAAATTTTTCCGCTATACCGAATAATCCGTTATAGCATTAACGAATTTACTTATAACGAAGGCCTGATCGGCCCGGACGCCTACTTCGTTATACCGAGCGCCGAGCCGCCGACTGTAATCGATCGCAATTGCTTAACAGCGTTTGTTATAATAAACATCGTACGCTGGTTGCCTTACCATTTACGATTTTGTGTTACGGACTTGCTCACTTATAAAGATACGATAATATGTATACTATCAGGATCATATCATTCCTCATCTGTGAGACAGGAAATTTAATATCCCGGTAGATACACTATGCAAGACGGGTAAAAAGTAGGAATAATCATCACAAAAAAATATAATTTATTGGTCGTGTGATGTACAGTAATACTATGTTTGAAAAGTCCCAAACTATCGAGATTATGAGAATATCTCTAGTTTATATAAATTTAAAAGAAAAAGAATTTGTTTAAGACCAAAAGGCTATTTTTCAATTAATTTTTAAAGAAATTTCGACATGATTTTCAGAGAAATTTAAGAGATTTAGATCATAAGGGATTCTAACCTTGTATCTTCCGCCGCCCGGGTATAAACCTCTATCCTTTGCCATTTTTCGAAATTCTTTTGGAAAATTAACCCCACAGATAATGCCTTCTATCATTAGTTTATCCAATAATTCATGATATTCGCTACTTACATCATTCTTTTTCAATTTTTTGAATTCTTTTATTTCGTCTGAGAGGTTATTGATGTTTTCCTAAAGAATGCGAGAATAGGAAATAATTAGTTAGCTTATTCAAATATTCAAAAGAGAGATGATTGTGAATTGATACTTACAAGTGTTATATTATGTTCGGCTTCAACCAAATACATCCTTTCTCCGGCAATTAAGATTTTATCCTATCCCATGATCGGGGTTTGAAGCTGATCCTTAATGATATTTTTAGGATAAATTTTGATAGGTACTGATTCATATTTATTGAGAGCTTCCATTATTGCTAATAAAGTTTCTTCTTTCATGGCTTTGTCTTCTGTTTCGGTCCATGTTGATTCATATTTGATCTTTGAAATAAAATGGAACTCAATTCTATAATGTTTAAAATTTTCTATACTTTGTAAATTACAGGCCAAATTAGAAACATCACCTCGTTCCTTAATTTTCTCTTTTTTAGGTGAATCATTACTAGTAACGGGGGCGGAAAACTTTTGTTTTTTGTTAAGTAATCACAAGTTATCTTGCATTTCTATATTAACAATTGATGGTGGCTTTTCCTCGATTGGTAATTTCTTGCCTTTAGCATCGATAATTTCCACGAAACCTTTTCCTTGTACCAAATTTAAGAAGTCTTGAATTTCGGTATCGCTATGGAATACTATTTTTTTAAATGTTTCTAATAAATTTCCATCTTCACCATAATCCTGTATAAAAATAGTTTTTGCTTTTAAAAACAAAGAATGGTTGGTCAGTATAAAAAAATTACCAGATTATAAAGTGAACCAAAAAAATAAACTTACAATTTAAATTTTTAATAATATCGATAATGTTGAAAAACGTCATTGTCGGGAAATTCAATGACTCTAGTCTTTCTATATTTAAAGATTTTAAATCTTTACCGCTTATTCTTTGACTTAAAATGATATCTTTTAAATCAGGTGTCCACTTTTCTTTTAATTCTTTTTTGAGAAAATTACACACATCGTTGGGAGACCAGTGATTTGATCGAGTTTCTACGGAATTGAAATATACACATTCATTTCTGTTAATCCCATTACAGATAGGATTAAAATAATAGCGGCGGTCAACAGGAATTGAACTTGGTTTGAGTTTATAAAAAAAGAGGGGATGAACTTTTAAATTTTTTAATAATAATTTTTGTAAAGACATTTTAGATTTTTGAAATAAGTGAAGAAAAAATTAAAAAATTTATAGATGATTAAATGATTTATTGATTAATTTATAGAAACTGATTCATTATTAAAATAATATTTGTAAAAAAATTGATACAATAATTCGCGTCACGGAACTACAACATTTTAAAATTTAAGCATTACTAATAATTTATTTCAAATAAATAGTAAAAAAACTGATACAATAACTCGCGCCATGGAACCACAACATTTTAAAATTTAAGCATTACTAATAATCTATTTCGAATTATTAATAATTTAGATCAAATAATGAACCTAAATTGTAAAAGAACCGATACAATAACTCGCGTCAATAATAACAACGGAACCACAAAAACATCAGTTCAAATGATTTAAAATTTAATAGAATTACTAATAATCTAGAAAATAATTAACCAAATAATCAATCCGATTGCATGGTTTTTAAAGGCGAGGCTATAATTTTAATCAATTATCGTGATGTTTGATTTATAATTGAGCTATTATTACGATAAACTTTATTTGAAGTATTAATAATAAAGTAAGTTTAATTTATAAGTTTAATATAAGTAATGTAAGTTTATTAAAGTTTAATTATAACATCATAATTTCACACGATATTAAAATTCCAATAATTATGCTTGCAGCACCAATTCACAATTATTAAACAATGCTGCATTCTTATTGGGTATTTACGGCTAAACATAGGTTTAAAAATAATTTTAAAAACTATATTTATAAACTTTTATTTTTGGATTCTCTCAACTAAAAAAAAAAAATTATGTTACTATATCATTATGTTTCAATCTGCTAGCTAATAAAATTAAAATAAAAATAAAAAAATTCAACATCCCATAATAAATATTACTATACAATCTGCTTTATAACGAAATTGCCCGACACGTGATATTTAACATCAAATATCCCTTGTTATAATCTAATAACGAATATGAGGTGAAAAGCGGAAGGTTCTTATAACTGGGAGAATATAGTATTCTTTAAAAAGAAATTTTAACAGATATAAAAAAATGGTCAAAGAATTTCTGCAGATACTCCAAGAGAGAGAATTTCTGTAAATACATTTGTCGTAATTCGCATATATTCTCTTAAATAGATTATATAAGCTTTTCATTGGTCAAATCGTAACTTTTGGCCACTCAAAATTTCAATTAGAGGAAATATGGCTCATCAAAATTTTATGCCTAAAATTTATTCAATTATACAGTATACGCGTTTTTAATATCTTTCTCATAATCCCAATCAGTAAACACTTATAATCACTAATTGTGATAATACAACCATGCGGATTCAAATATCGAAGTAAATGAAGATGATGAGAGTTGAGAAATCTACCGGATGCAATAATTAACCTACCAATGTTTAGTAGCAAATGTGCAAAGCAAATGTATGTCTTTTAACTACAGGAATTAATAGGAAAAATATTTAGATAAATTTATTTGTGATTACGTGGAAATAGAATAATGCAATCTTTTCCAGAATACGGTCAGACTTGATATATAGTGATGTATCTCATGAAAACATATCTATGCATGGAAATCAATGTTAAAAAAATGTGGGATGCACGAAGATTACTCCTTTTGATAAGGAACAGTCAAAGGTTAGTAAATTGGTAAAAATAATTGAATAATTAGTGAATATTAATTAATGTTTGTTTATTTTTAGTGTGAGTTTGGTCTAAATACTTCGTAACCCGATTTATTCGATATACAGTAGTCATCTAAAAGAAAAACATTTTAAAAAATAGAAAATTCATCTCAAAATAACACGATTGCGAGTGGCGTTATATTCACGTAAAAGGACGTAGCTTACTGATACATTTCAAAAATTTCTAAATTTCTATTCTATCCCAAGGCCGGTATATCCTCAATGACTATACAATTTTATTAACATTTCTCTATCCTCTGGTTTTTTGTATCTCATCAAATAACCATTCAACAATTTCGTTGATTATTAATGAACCTTGGCCTTTCTGTGAACCACTTTTCCACAAACCACTTTTCCACATTTGTAAAAATTTCAAAGTCTTCTTCATCTCACTTGATAGCTTAATAAAGCTGATTCAAATTGTTGAACATTCTGAGTAAATCTAAGAAATCCTCCAATGTATTTTCTTGAACTACTAGCTTTCCTAAAAAAACATTCTAGAAAGTGATTATAATAGAACAATCGGTCGGTATATACTGTATGTATTGAATATTTCGGTTTCATATTTTGTTTCTTTAGTTGATTACTTACTTTAAATTATTTCTTGCTTTTTTAAAAATCGTTCATATATTATTATCCTTCTAAAAATCTGAATTATACTTCTTTTTTTTAATAGATTTGATTTTTTATATGTTAAAGTAATTTTTATTTTTTCTTAAAAAAAATAATAATAATAAATGTTACAAATGTTACAAATAAAATATCACATTATTCACATACATACGCATATATATATATATATACATAAAAATAAATTTGATTTGAAATTTCACAAAAATTTAAATTTTTTTAATACAAATTCCATAAGATCTAACATCACCACCATTACGAGAAATCCAATATTCACCGGCACCACCAGTTTCTTGATTAGTAATTCTTTCTAAATTAACAGGATTTACACGATTTTGAAATATAACGGCATAATTATTACCTTCATGAACGAATCTTGTTGCATATTTAAGAGCAACATTAACATCAGGGGTAGAATAAATTCCATGAGTAAAATTAAAATTTCTATTTCTTGCATAATTAAATCCTTCATCAGCGATTGTATTATTATTATGACGAGAAGTACCATGATAAGATACAGGCCATTCATTTTGACAAGAAGCTGTACCACTATTTCTAATTCCACCAACTCCAAGCCAAACATTTTCACCATATTTATTAAGTACATTCAATGCGATACGATTCCATCCACAAGGTCGTTTATATTCGAATGGACCTCTCATAAAGGTTTTACCTACATCACGTATAGTAGTAAAGTCACAATCATATTGAGGGTCAAGATGATCTGAATGAATAAAATAAATTTCATCTCCTCCTCTTTGTCTCAAAACCAAAAATATTTCCGTATTATCTTGAATTTCACAACTGGTTAAACTTCTACCATTCTCTAATTGGTTCCCTTGAAATAAAAGACGTTGAACTTCAGGAAGAATTCCTTGTTCATCTTGAATTTTTTGTTTGACTTGATAAATTGTATCTGTAGGATTAACTCTTATTTTAAAAGCTTTCCCACTCAAAGGTTTAATTGATAAGGTAATTTCACCATTATTATTGTTATTGTTGTTGTTGTTGTTGTTGTTAATTGTGGGATTTGGTTGTTGAATATTTAAATTTTGAATATTATTTGGAACTGGACCACCGACTAAATGAGATTGATGAAGAGCGTTCGTATCCAATTCTTGATATCTGACATTTCCTAATTTGCGAGTTATATAATCGTGATGAGTAATAACTCTATTATTTGTTACATCTGACATAGCAGCCGCAAGAATTATCGCATTTTTTGAGGCCATGGTTACACTCAATTTGTTTTTTTTTATCTTTAAGAAAAAAATAGAAAAGTAAAAAAATTTCGTTTAATTAAAAAAAAAAAATAAATAATTTTTCTTTTATAGAAATTTTTCGGAGGAAATCAGACATTTCTCCGATCAGCTGTCTGTTTTAAACAATGGATCTTCAATAATTTTTTTTCATTTGACCAAAAAGTTTAGTTTACGGAGTACAATGCAGTAATAAAGTTTTTAGACATGAGATTATCAAGTTTTTGACTGAAATTGTTTCATTTTATTCATACGCATTCTTTTCCAATGAATTTAAATTAAATAATATGGCGTAAGAACTTGCTAATTGCCTAAGATTTGTATACTTCCAACTAATTAAATTTTTTGCTCACTTGTGCATGCATATTCTAAATTACTAATTCGAACAAAATTTATTAATTTACTAATTTACCTTTGTATTGTGGCGAACTTATTACTTACGTTGTCGTATTATGATATTTTTTTTTCTTTTTTTTTGATATCGGGAATAATTTAATGAAATATGTGTAAATTTAAAAAATATTGTATAGTATTTCTTTACAGTTACATTTTGTGAAATATTACTTTTGAATGTCTATGAATATCATACTGTATTCCCTGGTATGGAGGCTTAAAGGATAGCTTCTCGACACTATATTATTGGTCAGGATGTGATAGTTCTTTTATTAATTTGCGCGCAATAATTTTTTTGCACGCAAAAATCATGATATTTAACAACGTCAAGGGATTTCATAACATAAAATCTGCAGTATTTAAATCATGAAATGAAATTATCAACCATACAAAGCATGGATAAACCGCTTTTTCCCTCGAAGCATTTACACATGCCCCATTGTCCAATCTCAAATGTGATAATACGTCATTAGCACCATTAGTGTATAGATATATAATAAATTGTATTTGAAATGTTGGAGACATATATATACAGATTTATAATACTTGTTAAAGCATATAATTTCTCAATGTACAATATAATGCTACAGTATTCCTACCGCGTCTACAAATCATTTCCCATGTATTTCTGGCATCGAGTTATTTACTTGAATATACCCAATGCATTGGTACAGTGTATCACATTCCGATTTTTACAATTTTGATAACGATTTATAATAGCATACGTCTTATTTTATTCAACATACACCAGCATAGCGAACATGCTTTATATCACTTTGACGATCATTTGCCGATCACAAGTTTCATTTTATTAAAAAATGATTAAATTATGAAAAAGTGCAAGGCAAAGTAAATGCCTAAATAAGAAAAAAATAAAATATGCCACCTTTTATTGTTGTATAACTTTAGATTAAATAATTTATATAATTTTTAATTTTTATATGCAAAATTATTAATATGTGATAATTTGAAGTTTCGGGATAAAAATTGAAGGCCGAAGCCGAATACGCAAAGCCGAAACTTGAAATTTTGCATGAACATTCCTTTTATTATATATAATCTGTAAAAAAAATAATGCAAGGTTTCGACCCATAATGCAGGTTTTTTGCTTATAGAGAAATTAGCCAATTATTTGTTATTAATATATTTCTAATAAAAAAGATTATTTACATCATTAAAGATAATGAAAAACTTTTAGTTGAAGATGAAGATGATAATAGTTTAAGTGAAGATAATAATGATGAGAATATTGAAAATAATTTAGAAATAATAGAAAGTAATATAGATAATCTGTTTGAAATATTATACTAAACATGGTTAAATTATTAGTACTATAATATAATTATTAGTATTTGTATTAATTTTTATGTTTTATATAAATTTTTAATTAAAATTAAAATTCTGTGAAGTTATTTGTAAATTTTAAACATTTATTATATTTATTATTGTGTAAAATTGATCTGTCACGACATTTGTATTATGTGATAAGATCAAATAAATGATCGGCAAATGATCGGCAAATTTGTGATAAAATAGAGATGTTCGCTATGCTACATACACCGCATACCGCATATAAGACAATCCCGATGTCGGGAAACACATATTTGAACACGACTAAACTTCATTATCACATCATATGAGCGCATAAAACGAATACCATACGATTCAGAGGATTAAATGTGCGAAAAATTAAGATTCTCATTTTGCCAAATATCGGATAACATATGATCAATATTCAATACATCAAATACATCAGAAACTCCATCACTCTTACACACAGCAAAACGCATTAGAGATGAATTGACAAAAAATCCATCTTTTTTTTTTAAAAGGTAGACTCATTGTAATATAAAATAGTTCATGAAACGATATGAAAAAGTAATAACAGATAAGCGTGATAAATAAATATAGATAAATATCAATTTCATATTCAATTTCATAGTGAATTAATTCTTTCTCCACATTTCTTACCCACTTTTTCAGTTGAAGAACGTGCTGGATGTAAATTAGTTGCGAAAGAAATTACTACTATAAATTTATAAAGTAATTTTAAATAGTATCATATGATGATCTGCTTCACCTAAGATAATTCAATTCATACTGTACTGTCACGTAAAAAATTGTTTCCTCTAAAGCGAATTTGTCTTTTAATACATCGTCCGAACTTAGAATACATAAAACTTTTGGATTGTTTAGGAAATGATTTCAGTTCATAATTAAGGTGCATACAAATCACTAAAAAAGTCTGACTGCAACAAACGCTACTTCAATTGCAACATGGTGACCTCTTTCTGTCGATGCTTTATCGATCAACAAATATTCTTTCTTCTCGCTATATATAAAAGAGATGATGTTATTAAAGTAACTTGGATAGAAAGTGACAACCAAAGTATTTGCTTTAATGGATCAAATTTATTTGGTCTTGCATCTCTCTGATCCAAATATGTAAACCATGTTTGATAGTCAAACAAAATATCCATTAATTGTTAATCACTAAAATGGCGAATACTCACCAGTTTAAAAACATGCAATATGGTTTGTAGTCGAAAAGGTTAATTATATCATTTATATGTAGGTAACAAATACAAGAGGTAATATGGTTTGAATTAATATGAGATGAATTTTATATAAGCAAAATAGTCATACATCACATGATAAACACTTGATATTTATTTATTACGTTAAACAGCATTTATTTTCCTTTATATAATAAATTATTTTATATTTATTTATTTTTATAATCGTTTTCATGTTCAATTATCAATCACAAATAATCTTTCAGAAATACAAAAAAAAATTTCTTGATCCATTTTTTTAAGTATATAATAATAAATTTGAATATATTTCATCACTATTCAATATAGCCACAGTTAACAAGGGCTTGGTCATTGAATAATATTATAGTAGAAGCTATAAAATGGTTTAAAAAAGCTGCTGTAATACACAATCTCGGTGCCATAGACTAAGATCATACAGCTCTTGCGCTTTGTGAGGATCAGGCAATGTTTGACACTTTTGGCAATGAAATATGAGATATTTTTTTTATGTTAAGTACTCTCACAAAAAACGCGACTGATATCGAGATTAGAGTAGGGATGCCAACGGTCAACCAAAACCGAACCGACCACAAAACCGACCGATAAAACTGGACTACAAAATCGATTGCAAAACTACTGCAAAACCAATAAATAAAGTTAGAAAGTATTAATTAGAGTTTTATTGAATAATGTCCTTTAAATTCACGCAATTTTTTTTTATAATAATAGAGAAACGAATAATCACGTGATCAATACGTAAAATTAAGTATTGCCAAAAAAAAATTACTAACCCAAAATTTTTAATGGTATTCTCGATTAACCAATCGGTTTTTTGATCGGGTTTTTTTATATATAAAACCGACGGTTAACTGAACTGAAACCGAATCGATAACCGAACCGATAAATACCGGTTATGATCGAGCTTTTGGAGATTAGAGGTTAATCTGGTTTCACAACGTAATTGAGATTAAGCAGAATCTCATGAATGAAGTTTCGTATGATATTCCAATTTTACCGTTAAAATACAGCTTAAATAGGTTACATGGTGATGCACAAATTTGTTTACAAAGTGTCAAAGTGAAATGTTCTATACTAATGCAATGGAGCTACACCAGTTTTTCGTTAATCTAAACTATCTATATTAGTACAATTATCACAGCACTAAGATTTCATTTATCTATACTTGATAAACAAAATGTGTAAATAACCAACATTAACCTTAATAATGTCATGAAAAAATTTGTGTTGTTTTGAATTCTGTGATGCTATTGAGGTCTTAAAAAATTGTATGAGAAAATATCATTCATAATATTTCAATCCGTTTATCTGACATCCAGTTTTTTTTTGACAGATATCTATGGCACGCCATTTCAGACAAAGTCTGTTAATGTACAGATAAAATATCACAGTTATTTTTTTGCCATTTTTGGTAGTTTTTTGTGATATTTTGCATATATTATCTGTGAAACTTTCCAAATGTTCTTTCTGGTTATCGATAATTATCTGAGTCAGATAATTATATGATTTTTAAGGCAAATTGCAGACAATTTATCTAATCAGATCGATCTAAATAAATAATCATTTTTGGAAATTAACAATGTGAAATTTTTTAAAAACAAAGGTATTTTAATGGATCTAATGTTTGCTTAATTTGACTTTTATATTGTTAGTTTCCAAAAATTATTATTTTGTCTGTTTCTCTGAAAAAATTGTGATCTGATCTGATTACATAAATTGTGTGTTTTGTCTTAAATATCTGTCAATATTCAAATAATTTATCTGTTAATACCAGATAATTATCTTATTATCTATTACTAATACCTGTTAACACCTGGTAATTATCTGTTAACATACATACAGATAAGTATTCAGATAACAAAAAATAGGAAAATCTGGAAAAAACATTGTGAAAAAATATTGGTAAGTTTCAGATAATATATATAAAATATCACAGTCTATCTTTTTAATATATTAATATTTTAAATAAAATTGAAATCTTTCAAATAGATAAAGCCTTTAAAATATAAAAAATTAAAAACTGAAATTTTCAAATCCTTTAAAATTTCATTCTGATAATCCATTCAATTGTAAATAAACTTTTTTAATTAAATATTTAAAATTTTTTTATAATATTATTTTTTAATATATTACAGAATTTGGTAAATATAAAAGTAAAAAAAAGTTAAATAATATATTAAATTTAAATGTAAAGATAGTATTATTATATAATTAATTAAAAATATATATAGCAAAATATTTTTACATTATATTTATTAAACCAAATTAGACTGAATAGCATTGGATTAAAATGACTGTATTTACTTTAACTGAATAATCAAGTTAATTAATTTTAATAATTAGATTTAAATTAAAATAAACAGTTTAATAGATTTGGATATATAAAATAATAATACTATATTAAATTGCTAAATAAATTTTATAATAATTAAAACAAATCTATATTTATTATTTAGATATTATATATATTTTAGAATATTATTATGTATAATTGTGATGATTTTTACTGGTGGTTTATTTATATGATTTGTATATATATTGATCATATAACTAATTTAATTGTTAATTAGAAATAATTAGAAATCAGAACAATTAGACTTTTTTTTTTCTTCTTATGGTAAATAAAATGACCTTAATGAAATAATATTTTACTCTAAAAGTGAGTTATATTTCCAAGAAAGTTAACCATTATTTTTATACTTCAAGTACTAATATTAGGATTTTTTTTTAGATATAGACAAAATTCAACATTATTTAATGAAACCACTTATTACTTATATTAATAAAGTTAACAAGAATTCAGAGAAAGAAATATTATTGTTTGCTAAAAATAATGAACTTGTAAATGATAATGTCTATATATATTCTGATCCATTATTAGACCTATTAGAATTTCATGTTAATGATTCTTTTAATGATTGAAATATGGTTCAAGATAGAGTAAAGTTAATGCATATGCAAAACATAATAGTTTTATTATAAGTAAATGTCATTTAAACTTTGATGCTATTAATCACACGTCAAATGACCAAAAACAGGCAAAAAAATGGCTAGAATTGCATAAACTATTCGCAAATTTATATAAACTATTTACAAATAGTATAGGTTAATTCGCAAATAGCCAAAAACAGCCAAAAATAGCCAAAAATAGCTACTGCTTTTCGTGCCAATTTTTTTGCTGATTTTTAGCATTTTAACCTGTGATAATAAGTCTATAGTTTGACAGGATTCTGCTTACTTATAAGATAAGTCACCCCAGATTTAAGGTAAAAATCATATATAAAATTCTTTGCAGATCCTACTATAAAAGGAAATTTTATGTTATATTATTATGATTTTTTTCCTTTTTAACTAATTAACCAATAGAATTTTAAAAAAAAGTAAGGTAAAAACTATTAGTAAAGGGCCAATTTTCTACGGTGACCTTTATTATAAGTAAGTGAGATTCTAGTTTGACATGTATTTTTAAATGTTGGAAATTTGATATTAATAAATTAAAAAAAATAAAAAATATTATAATAATACTTCTGGTAAAATGGCTACTTATAGCAGGTTAGCTTCTATCTTGAAAAGTAATAAATAGAAGAAATACATCTTATCAAAT